>NW_008752252.1:62028-89931 GCF_000715545.1 Opisthorchis viverrini | reverse complement strand
TCTTCACACTCCGTCAGGTGTTGGAGCAACGCCCCATGTACAGACGACCCACAATCCTGGTATTCCTTGACTTCAAGGGTGCGTTCGATTCTGTTGATCGATCAGTGCTGTTAACTGCATTTGCTCAACAGGGTATGATCCAGAAGTTTGTAAACATCATCCGATCCCTATATTGACATACTTCTGGGCGGGTGAGGGTGTATGGTGAGCTCTCCAAAAGCTCTCCTACAAAAAGTGGCGTCAGACAAGGATGTCCACTATCCCCATTCTTGTTCAACTTCGTCATCGATGAAATAACGAGGCGAACACTGGACGGTTTTCAAAATGCCGGTGTTCAAATTGTTTCTGGCAAGAGCCTTGTCGATCTGGAGTACGCAGATGACATCGCCCTCATCTTTGAAGACCATAGCGAAGCACAAACTCTGTTGAATATACCATCTTTTGGCATGCGCCCAGCACCTTCAAAGTGCAAAGTCCCGCCTCGGAACGTGCCATCTGCCAACATACCCCTTACAATTCAAAGAGAACCACTGGGGATTGTGGAAAACTTTACATACCTCGGTAGTTGTATTAGCTCTGACGGAAGTGTCTGATGAAGTCAGTGCAAGAATCTCAAAGGCTCGAATCACGTTTGCTAATTTGCGTCACTCGTGGCGTCAAAAAGGCATATCACTAGATCTTAAGGGTCGTGTGTACCAGGCTAAAGTAAGGGCTGTGTTGTTGTATGGGTGCGAGATATGGCCTCGGCGGACAGATTATGTGAGGCGTCTTCAGGTTTTCGACCACCGATGTCTCAGAAGCGTGGCTGGTTGTGGATGGCGTCAGCGTTTCAGTAACGAGGCGATTAGAAAACGGGTATTCGGTTGTGCTGCAGGCACCTCAATCCGGGAAAACATCCAGCATCATCGACTGCGATGGCTCGGTCATGCACTACGAATGCCGAAACACCGTCTACCGAGACGAGTGTTGTTCTCCGTGCCTCCTTCAGGATGGCGCAAACCGCGAGGTGGACAGTACATGACTTGGCACAAAGGCATCAAAGAGATCCCCGTTTGGTTGGGTGCTGGTGGTGTTTTAAGCCTCCCAGGAGGGGCTCTCCCTGACCCTGTCTGTGCTTGGCTGGACAGGTTGCAAGACCGGCTAATCGCATCAAAGAGATCCCCAAGAGTTTGGGTGCTGGTGGTGTTTTAAGCCTCCCAGGAGGGGCTCTCCCTGACCCTGTCTGTGCTTGGCTGGACAGGTTGCAAGAAATGCCGGCTAATCGATATCAATGTCGTTCGTGCTGTCAGTTTCTTTCCAGATTGTCTGATTGAGCGTTTGCAGTTGTAGGCATCTCAGTATGCTTGACATAGGGCAGCACTAGGTCCCATCCCTCACCCACTCTTTTTCTCTTCTCTTTGCTATAGGGATTTTGATACAATTATATATTTATATATGTATATATTCATCCAGATAAACCTTATGGTTTTACGGCAGTGAAGCATCAGTGCCAAAACTGATTTTGCTGTCTTTGATGTTGATGATGATGATGTTTCAGGTAGAAGATTGACATTCAGTTTTGTAAACAATGTTCATGAGTTTTGCTCCCTTGCCCAATAGTTTGTAGTTGTTGAGTTGGCGTTTTCTAATAAACAACTCCGCAGCGAAGGCCTTCTTCCTTTCACTGGTAGCACACTCAAATTTCGACCGAAAGTAGGTTACCAAGTGAACGCCAATAACTCCCTCTGCCGCATCCGCTATGCGCAGTAGCATCACCCGCGAGCTTGGACTGGCCCCAGCAGCCAAGACTACTGAGTCACTGGCTATGTTCAAAGTCCACCAAGAAAACCCTACTCCCCGCTGAAAACGTCTGTGAAAGAATCTCAAGAGGTCAATCGTTCCCCGAATGACTGTAGTGATGAATCCTCCAAAGGCAGTTTCAATGGCGCCTTTTACGGGTTCTTTTACGGGCTTGTCACTGACTGAATGCTCATACAGCTTTGCAGGCGCTTATGGCATAAAGGCACGGGTAAGTAGACTCAGTCCTGCTAAGGTCCAATTCGGTGGTCGTTTCAAGTTAGATACGAGGCACACGGGACAGCAGAGAGCGCGTGCTGTAGATGTGTTCCGATCTCAGATTGTTCTTTTTCAACACGGGTTTCCGAACAGCGGAGATTGTTTGATTACGTGGTGCCCACGAACGAAGCAGCTTCGAACCCAAATAGACCACATTTCTACCAGATATCGTTGGCGATAACTGATTATTGCCCGGTGCAATCTGGACTAATATTAATAATAACTGTTCAGCTGTAACACGCTTTTGGTGCCTAGCTGCCATGCCATTCGAAGGTTGCACGAGGGCTGGGTTACTGCCAGGTTTCCCAAGCCTAGACAGGGGAAGTCGAAAGGCAGAGGTTGGGTTCGAACCACGGACCTTCCGACCAATAAATTCGCGCTCTAACCACTTGGGCCAACTCGATCCCCTCTAGACTACCGGCGGGGACTCCGATCACACACCTGTCTGTCGCTGCTTTTCGCTCTACGTTTCATGTCAACGCAAAACACATGGTCATTGAGAAATCCGTGAGCCATGAAATCGAACAGATATATCAGCATCCACGTCACCAAGGCTCATCTATTGGTTTGATATCGAAAGTTAATAATCAATCCGGCGATACAAACAAGACTACACAGGATGCCGGGACCTCCACCCGCGGTACAAAACGGCCAGCCTCTTGTAAGCATAGGAAGGATGTGGCTTTTCTGAAGGCCCGGGTGAGATTCATTCCGACCGCAAACACATCCCGTCATCTGAGGCAAGGTAAAACTGAACCCGTACAGGAGACGCTTCGTGACCGATAAGAGAATAATCATTCAGGTGTAACACCTTTTCGGTGCCTAGATGCTATGCTACCGGAAGGAAGCACGAGGACTGAGGTGCTGCCATATTAACCAATTCTAGACTGGAGCATTCGAGATGTAGTGTTTGGATTCGGAGCACAGGCCCTCTGTTCAGCAAATCCGCGCCTTAATCACTGAGCCATCTTGAACGCTACCTATGCATTTCGACCGATAACGGAGGGACTGGACCTTACCGCGTGACCGTTTGTGTGTCTTGGTGACCCATCCAGCTACACATGGATCCGACCATGTGAACCTCGCAGTTTTTCACATCAGGGTGGTCAATGCTTAGAGGTCAGACCGTCAGTCTGCTAGTCCTATGGGACAGGGGTTGGAACACGTGAGGAAACTTGTTCCTTAAAAATAGTAGTGTACCTGCATCTCCCTCCAAAAGGCGATGACCTGAGGTCAGGCCTTGGAGCCAAAGGCTCTGACTGAGGACCCTAATCCTCCTCCGGTCCAAGTCTGGGTGCCATTACAGTATCCTTGCATATGTACAACTATGAATTGCACACACAAATAAACACCTACCACACCGGTTGTCGCGTGGTGCCACCATTCGAGCCGCCTTACCCGCCGCATGCAGCAGGGTTGGTACGCGAAAGCAGGCTACTGTTGGAGCCCAACTTCTTTCTCCTTTTCTTTTCCACCCCCACTCTTTGTAGGCCCATCAGTTAAGACTGATGGCTCCATTCGGCCTGCAACATATGTGCGCCATTTGGAAGTGACATCTCAGGCAGCTCGAAATCAATCTCCAAGCCCTGATACCAGATTCATCAGGATGCGTTCAAATTTCGCACTCTGAAGCGACCAAGACAACAAACAACTCTTGCCTTTACACTGGACTCGCTTGACATTTGTGTTGCATCAGAATTCAAAATACGAGCAAAGTGGTTGAGGTATCTGTCCAAACCCTTCACTCGCTTTCGTCGCATACCTTTGGAGATTCAGAGGCCCCCACGGCATGACGAGTAGGGGTCGGCATCGTCCTAGGTTATCGGAATGTTGTTTCCTTGCTTGACTGGATATCTGCCGATAGTCAACTCTGTGCAGTTTGCCTGGCAACGTCCTCGAGAGAGTTTACAAGCAGGAAATTTATCGTTGGTCGTTCGTCGTATCTGACTCTGATCCCATCGAAGACCAGTTGTATCAAGCCTAAAATGCCCTATTGTCGCGCACTAAAAGCTACCGTTAGTTATCGTTGCCGGAGGTTTAAATGCACATGTTGGCAGGCTTAACGCGTCTGAGGCCCAAGTACATAATCGACGTGGGTTGCACTTGGTAAGTACTGATAATGGCGAAAAACTGCTTCAGCCAGGTGCCGACCGTGGAATCCAAGCTTTGTCAGGATCCTGCTTCGGATGAATCTCACTCGCATTGTTTAAGTATGGGGGCTAAGTCCCCATTCAGTCCAGTCTACATTTTCGCATCTGCGAGAACCCAGTTAGCACCGGTGCAGAAATTTCTGCAGAATGTCTGCATCCGGGTGCGGACATTTCCGCACAGTTTCCGCAGACTTCTGCACCCGGGTGCGGAACCAGTGCGGAAATGAAACAAGTTTCGGCACCCAGTCCAGTGGCTGTCGTTCACCTGAAGGGCGCAAGTGAAGAAAGGCTTTAGCGCTCTTCTTTTAGTTCTCAGCGGGGGGCAGTATGATCGCTAGCACGACGGCTCAAATAAATTAGCGTCTAATAATGCTTTGAATTGGGTTCTAGAAGGAGCGTGGAAAACCGTCAGGGGAAGGTTATTCTACTAGCCGAAATGAGAGAATATTTCGCCTAACTAACGTGTTCTCGTTGAGCTTAAAAATCTTCCTACCATGTTCCCGACGTGTGTTTGCTGGTTCAGTGGTGAACAACCTGTTGACCAAGCTGTTTTCAATCAATTAGAAACGGTTCGCTTTGTCAGGATCCTGCTTCGGATGAATCTCACTCGCATTGTTTAAGTATGGGGGCTAAGTCCCCATTCAGTCCAGTCTACATTTTCGCATCTGCGAGAACCCAGTTAGCACCGGTGCAGAAATTTCTGCAGAATGTCTGCATCCGGGTGCGGACATTTCCGCACAGTTTCCGCAGACTTCTGCACCCGGGTGCGGAACCAGTGCGGAAATGAAACAAGTTTCGGCACCCAGTCCAGTGGCTGTCGTTCACCTGAAGGGCGCAAGTGAAGAAAGGCTTTAGCGCTCTTCTTTTAGTTCTCAGCGGGGGGCAGTATGATCGCTAGCACGACGGCTCAAATAAATTAGCGTCTAATAATGCTTTGAATTGGGTTCTAGAAGGAGCGTGGAAAACCGTCAGGGGAAGGTTATTCTACTAGCCGAAATGAGAGAATATTTCGCCTAACTAACGTGTTCTCGTTGAGCTTAAAAATCTTCCTACCATGTTCCCGACGTGTGTTTGCTGGTTCAGTGGTGAACAACCTGTTGACCAAGCTGTTTTCAATCAATTAGAAGCGGTTCGGAACCTATTGAGAAGTCATCGTTTCAGAAGAGCTCGATGAACAATCGTTAGGTTTTATTTGGGCAACGTTTTGCCTCTGACACAAAAGCTTCATCAGGCCAAGTGGCCAGGTTGTAAGACAGGCGGGGGACCAATCAGTAAGTCAGTCCTCTTCAGATTATCACACTAGATCAGTGTTGAGTGTCAATTAGCGACTCTTGTTGGTTAGTGTGGTTGTCAAAATCTTGCTTTGGTCAATTGGAGAAGTCAAAAATTCATTCTGATCGGGCCTGATTCCTAAACTTTCCACTTCAAGGTGCATCAATTGGTGATTCACCTCGGGTGCCACTGGTAGATTTTCCTTGGTTTATGTGGGATTGTGAGTGCTTCGACAATTTAGTTTGAGGAAAGTTGAGGTCAAGTGGAATTCACACAATGGCTACTCTTTCTTCGATGGCCACACACCGACACGTCAGCTCGACTGTTCCAAAACCATTCCCAACACGCTTGCCAGGTCCTCGTCTTCTGTTCTGTTAACACTGGGATGCTTGGCAATTTCTACCGCCTCGGTTTTCAGTCTGTGTGAAGTGGACTGTAGTCCTCGCCCCAAAACCTCAACATTTTTAATCCATTTTGTGTCTCGTGTCCAGTGCGTGCTCCGCAATTGCCGAGTCTTTTGAGTAACGCTTGATATTCATCTGCGTTTCTCGACGGCTTATTTATTTTCCTACCATGCTGTCCGATTCTGGTGTGAAGTTCCCTGGTCGTCTGTCCAATATGGACCTTAATGCAGTCACTACACTTAATTTTGTAGACACAGTCCCTGGTTCTGCTTACCGGAAGGCGAACCTACAGTTGCACCAGTGCAGAGCGCAGTGTTCTCCCTCTGGAAAACCACCCTTGCGTAAGCCGTGTTTAGAATTCTTCTGATGACCTCCGTTGTACCCTGTTCATGTAGAACAACAGCGTCCCGATCCATTCCCTGTTTGGTTTTACTACCGGTACCGACAGCCTTCACAATTGACACAGTGGTATGGTTGCGTTTCGGTAAGCCATTCACACCACGGACGGCCGCTAGGACACGATCGAAGAAAACTTGTTCACTCAAGTAACAGAAAACAACTGAAGCTCACCGTAAATTCGATCTTTTGTTTCGATGCGCCCATTTCACCCGGTGCACCGGGTCATGACCAGTTGCTTCATCAGTAGCGTATGAGCCGAACAAAAAATATCACGAGGGAAATTCAGTTCTGAAAGTACAACAAACGCCTGATCGTGACTTACTTATTCTCGCCTCGCCCAAGGATAAACAATGGCTCATTCCCACCAGGACAGCTTTACTCAGAGGATCTTGACCGTTGAGACTTCATCGGGTGATGGTAGATATGTATTGTCGTCTTTGCCTCCGAAATAGGGGCACCGCATTTACGTGTAGCATTCGGACATCAGTGTGGTTTCCATCACCTCTTAGCTGCCAACGTCTGTAACCCCCCTGCAACCCAATCGGCTCCCATGGGTAGTAGCATTTTGGGTAGTCAAACAGAATTCGTTCTGTGCTGCAGATACATGAACAATATATTTACCTCGCGGCAGCTCTCGAACATCAGTAGTCTTCGGTGTATCCTTCATCGTCTTTTCCATTCAACCGTAAGATCTGGTTAAGTGTGGAAAGAACATTTTCCGTCCTTTGCCTCGCATTAAATCCCCAGCCGACAGCCTTTGAAGGTCTTGGGTACGCAAATGCTGTCGAAATACCTGATTGGGACTCAATCTATATGCAAACATGAAATCCAAATCATTCGGTGACCGAAACTGTACCAACTGGAACCAAGGTACAATGTATCGTCTATAGTTGGTAAACTGAACTGAACGGACGTCATTAGGTATGGTTTTCGCGCAGATACTAGTGGTTTGTGTATCTCTTTACTCACTTGGGAGTTCCGCTTCGACGCCTACTAATTTTTCGTATACCAGATTGGTCAGTGGGTAGGGTTCCGACAAATCAAATCTCATTGTCCGCTAGGTTGTTGGTTGCGACAGGCACGGCGACATATTCCTTAAAAAAATATACACTACTGTAGTAGGGGCGAGATGGCTCATGTTGTTAGCGCGAATTTAGTAACCAGAGGGTCCGTGGTTCGAACCTGACCTCTGCTTCTCAACTTCCCCCGTCTAGGCTTGGGCAACCTGGCACTATCCCTGCCCTCGCGGTTCCTTCGGGTGGCACGGCAGCTAGGCACCCGAAGGGTGCTACAGCTGAACGGGTTAGACTGTAGTAGTATACAGATATACCCGCTGCCTTGCGATCAAGCTTTTGAGCCAAAGGATTCGGTTAAGGACCCTACTTGACCTTGCTAGGTGCGGGCACCCTAACAGCATTGCAGCCCACATACAACCACAGCATTCAGAAATTGAGATATCGTCATACCATTTCAAGCTGTCGCGTTTTATCGTCAGCCGGTTCACCTTGCTTGCGTACAGCAGGGCGGATAAGCGAACACATGCTTACACTGGCGCCTATCTTCTCAAACCTTGCACTTTCTCTCTCCCCTATTCCACCACAGCATGAATACTCTTCCTGCAGTTTCCAGCAGAAGGGCTGACCGCTCACTCGGCTGCAGCTTCTGTGTATCCGACCTCACGAACGGCCCTAAACACTTCGAAGTCTGCTTTCAAACACTGGATGGCGGTCTATTTGGCTGCCTTCAGTGTTCGAACACTGAAGTAAGTAGAAAAACAAGCGGTTATTGCTCGTGCGCTGGATCCTCTCTGCACTGATGTATACTGGTTATCAGAAACTGATACCTGGCACACGTGCTGACTGCTCCCTCGGTCTGTGGATGTGGAGGCCCCTGCAGCTGGATTGACTGCCTTGTGCATTGTTTTGAGCCATTGAGCAAAATCACCTGTAATTGATTAGATATGCATTAACAGTCACCTATGCCTGGAAAAAAATTGAAAAGGATAGGTCCATCGCTCTTTGTTCACCGTATATACCCACGCCCCGACGGACTGTGGCCGTAAATCTGCCAAGGTTTTATGACACTGCATGTTCTTTTACAATGGGTCAAAACCTCATATCGTTGTGGTTACTGGTGGCATAAACACACAAGTAGGTAGATACTGCTGAGGATCATTTAGATGGTCTTCTTGGGTTGGACACGAGGACCACAGACAATCGGAAACGGTTGTTTCAGGTGTGTACTGTTCCTACTTGCTGTGCAGTACCTATCCGATTGACGGTAGAACTCGTTTTATGTGGTGTCCACCAGAGAATCCGTGGTGAGCGTCGTTGTTTTCGGAGTACCTGCGCAAATTCTGATCATGTACTTGTCCGCTGCTGCTTTTCAAGTCTATGCAACAAGTTCACACCTCGCTTGGTCGTCGAGAATTTCGCGAAACGTGGAAATCAAACAAACCTGTCAGATCCGCTTTTTCCAACGCCAAGTGGTTGGTCCTATTCGGATGTCGACGATCACTAACCGGAAGCTCCGTGGATTGAACCCAACTTCAGTATTTTGACTGCTGCTGTCTAGGCTCGCGCAAGCTGGTAGTATCTCAGCTATCGGGCCTCCTTCAGGTGACACTACAGCTAAGCACCGAAAGGGTGTTGCGGCTGAACGATTTTTGCTTGCTAGTTGATTGTGAGGGCGATTAACACACCAAGCTTGTGAAGTCCAAACCACACTGGAATAAGAGTGGTGTCCACCTGATGGTATGGTTACTACCGCTTCGATGTGATAATCGGATTTAAATGCTGTCATAATCCTGCGGTCGAACTTCATTCTGCAGGTTGGAACCATGCTAGCGAAGCTCAAGCCGAGCAGCGAGTGCCAATACTACGAGTGATCATACAACCAGGTGGTCGTACCGCGCCTGCGATAGGAGTGCGAATACATTTAATTACACCGATCAGCTGCTTATGGTGTTTAGTGTTCAGCTACTAGGCGGGAGATTGCGCGTTCGAATCTCCCTGGAGATCCTTGGAATGCGCCCTGCGATTATTATTAATGACGATGAAACAACTGCAGTGCTTGTCGGTATAGATTAACTCACAGGAGAAACTCGATAGTAATCTTCAACCCCATCGCTAACACGCCAGTAAAGTTCCTCCGAGCGAGCGTCTTGACCATATTTATATAAATAATGATGCTGTCCCCTTCCGTCCTAATCGTCCATATCACTCGCCAGGATGAAAATATTTCTTACTGAATGGAATGATCGTGATAAATCTCGATAACACCCATCTCAGCTTCAGCACTGTAATCCATCGAGGCATATGCTGACACGATAGACAAACGCTGTCTACCACAACGAGTTACACTAATTTTAGTTGGAATAGACAGTAATACAGCACAAAGGCGACTGTTTATTGGAATGAAGTCAATTAGAGTAATTTCAGTCCTGGTGCTGACCACAAACCTCACCCTATGAATACGAGGAACCAATGCACCAGGAATTTCAGAGTTCCAGAGTGAAATGTGAAGTATCTAGGTTCGTCCTGAGCGTTTTGGACAGGAAAAACATCTTAAAAGAGGAAACGCGAAATTTCAGCAAATAATATCTGTTGCCCAATTTGACAGAGTACGAATATCGAATTCGCTACGTGCCTTCACGAAAATTTATCCCGTTTACTTTATCCGGCGACAGATCGGGCACAGTGGTTGAGTAACGAACAAATGCACGCATCTCAGTGAACTAGTTGATGGGCTGGAAATGGACGAAAGTGGATTTTCGTGAACAAGTAGCTGCAAGAGCCAACGGTGCTTCTCGGTTTCCTAGGACAGAAAACAGACTGGGTTATCCACGTCGGGCCGCTGGCTCAAAAGACTGACTCATGAGACGGAAGTGTGGGGTTTTATCTGGAACCCTGATCGTAGCGTTTGACTCTAGAATGTGACTCAGCACAACTATCAGTATGTCTTCAATCAATTGGAGAAAGTATGGAACCGATTAAGTTATCGTTTCTTGGTAAACAATCGACAGTTTTTTATGTGGGCAACCTTCCGCTTTTGACACGAAAGCTTCATCTGGTCAAGTGAGCAGGTCGACAACTTGACCAGGTTTTAGGGCAGACGGATAACCAATCAGTGGGACGTCTTCATATTAGCGCACTAGATCAGCGTTGAGTGTTAATTAACGGCTCTCATCAGTGAGTGTGGTCGCCAAAATCTTGCATTGATGGGTTGGAGGAGTTTCTAGTTAGTTCCAATCGGTTTTGGTTCCTTAATCTTCCACTTCATGGTGGTTCAATTGATGATTCACCGCGGGTGCCACTGGTAGACTTCATTGGTCTTTGTGGGCCTGTGAGTGTTGCGACAATTACGATTTGGGGAGGGAAGGTGGGTGAGGTTAAATGGAATTCAGATGATGACTACTCCTCCCTCCGATAACCGCATTTCAACACGTCTCAGCTTGACTAATCCAAAACTGTTCTCCACACACTTGCCAGTTCCACGCCTTCTACTCCTTTAACACTGAAATGTTTGGCTATTTCTACCGCTTTGACCATCAATCTCTGTGATGTGGACCGTAGTCCTTGTCTCAAACCTGGGCATTTTCTTAATCTATTTAGTGTCCAGTGCATTTTCCGTAATTGTCGAGTCTCTCAGTAAATATTCGTCTGTGTTTCTCGGTGACCTGTTTATTTTCCTCCTATGCTCTGCGATTCTGGTGTGAAGTTCCCTGGTCGTCTGTCCAATATGGACCTTAATGCAGTCACTACACTTAATTTTGTAGACACAGTCCCTGGTTCTGCTTACCGGAAGGCGAACCTACAGTTGCACCAGTGCAGAGCGCAGTGTTCTCCCTCTGGAAAACCACCCTTGCGTAAGCCGTGTTTAGAATTCTTCTGATGACCTCCGTTGTACCCTGTTCATGTAGAACAACAGCGTCCCGATCCATTCCCTGTTTGGTTTTACTACTGGTACCGACAGCCTTCACAATTGACACCTAATCAAGTTAGCTGGATATCCACTACCCCGAAGTTTGTACTTTACCTCATTTTGGGCCGCTGTCCGATCAGCTTCTTCTGTGCACTGGGCCCTTACACGCCTAAACATTGATGAAGCAATACTGGCGAACACCGACTTCGGATGGGCAGACGAGCAGTTTGAAACTGCCTCGTTGTCGTTTGGCTTCTCGTACACTGTGGTCTTTAGTAACCCCCCGACCTTATGTGCCATGCAGTCTAAAACGATCAGTTTACCGGAGGTTGACTCTATCTCCATACTAAATTTGATGGGTGGACTCAGTTCATTGAGATAGTTGTAGAACTCACTAACCTCATCTCGTTTCATCACGGCGAAAGCGTCATCGATATAACGCCAGAATATCTCGGTTGGGTATGGGAATCCTGCTAAAGTTCTCCAGTCAAGTTCTTCCATAAATATATTTGCCAAAACTGGGGATATTTGAGATCCCATTGCTAGTCTTTGTTCTTGAATGTAAACCACGTTGTCGAAAACGAAGTGGGTGAGGTTCTGGCATGCCTTAGTGCCTTCCACCATTTCTTCTACCGTGAGCTGTGTCCGTTATAAAATGGTGGTGTCTGCTTTTAGTTTAGCTATTTCTACAGAGTCCTCCTTGGGCACACTTGTACACAATGTACTGACATCGAAGCTTAGAAGGTTGTCATCTGGTTCGACAGTGAACCCAGCTACTTTGTTGGCAAAGTCATACGAGTTCTTAATGTAAGTACTTTATTTCTTAGTTAGGGGTTATGAAATACCGTCCAAGAATCTGGCTAGTTAGTGAGGCGGGGATCTCTTCCGTCTACTATCGGTCTCACCGGGACATCTGTTTTACGGATTTTTGGAAGGCCATACAGTCGTGGTTGGATTAAACTTTTGGAGTTCAATCATTGCCAGTTACCTTGCCCTAAGTAGTTTATCGCGGACCGCAAATATTTGCCAAATTTGGTTTTACTCCTAGTCATTATAGACGCAATATTCGCATTATCCATCACCCCGGTAACGATCCTTACCTAGATGTCCCTTGAGCTCCTGTAGATAATCACTCTTGTTCATTACAAAAGTAGCCCAACCCTTATCCGCCTTTGTAATCACTATGTTGTCCACCTTTTTTAGGGTCACCAGTTTAGTGACCTGCTCACTTTTACTGATGAAGCTTTTGTGTCAAATGCGTATCGTAGCCCAAATGAAGACCATGGATTGGTCATCAAGCTCTTCTGAAACTGTTGACAAAGCCTTTTTTCAACCAGGGCATAAGTGAGAACCAGTTCCCCTCGGAGGCGAAGATATTCCAGGGAAAGTAGACCAAGCACCACGAGGCGCGTTTTTTAGTGCACGAATTTAAGGTCGGCAACCATTTTCGTAGCAACTCGCTGAACACGCTCAATGGGGATTGCTTTTTTCGCGTGTCCCGACTAGACAACTTGGTTGGCACATTCAGGGAGAGATATGACGTGGGTGCCATTGAGTATTTGGAGAAGGTGCGCCGAATCACCTGTAGACTGGCGAATGCGCATTGAGGAGGACATGTTCGAAGAGAACCAGATACCCAAGTCCTTCTCGGCCTTTATCCTCCTGATGTCTTCTGGTCCCTTCTCACCACGCATGATAAAGGCATTTGCTGAGTCCGATTCAAATGACACTCCTTGTGGGCCTGGCTTCAACTGAGATCTGAGTAGACGAAAATGTGAACCCAAAATATAACCATGACCTCTGTATGCTGAATGCTGGTGAAGTTTACAGGGTCTGTCTGATTTATATGTAAGTATCGATGGTGTGCAAACTTGCTTACTGGACTTCGGCCCATGGGCCGAACGCCACCGACTGCGCGGTTTGGCCACCCCAGAACACCGTCTGTTGCCAATAATGTATCCCATAGGTGGTCATTATTCAGGGAATCGTGAATTACGAGTACAACACAGCTTGACAATAAAAGCTTTCGTACCTAGCTGCCGAGACTTGCTTGACCTCTTCTCCTCTTTTAGTGATTCACATGGATGCGTGCAAATTCCCTATGAAGAATTAGATCGATTGTCATAACCAAAATGTGACCAAATCGGCGTATACTGCAAAATGTGACTAGTACACCTATCGCGGCTCAGCTCTCTGGGAAACTACTCAGTGTGGTTTATCTCAATTTGGCGCTTGGACGATCCTACTAGGGGGTTGGGACGATTGCACAATAGCAGTGGAGTTGTCGTTGGTTTGTTCTTCAAGCTGGGTAATTGGATTGCAAATGCTTCATTAATAATCAAGATGATATTATCAGTGCGTTGTTCGGGAGCATAGTGATGAATCGGTTGTTGTACAGCTAGCATTGTGGTTCGCGTGTTATTGTAAGTGCTGCAAACCGGGGCAGGCTTCCGACCACGATTAGTTGTTCGGTTGGCGTTCTCGTCGGTTAGTCTGTTCTCCCTTGTCCTGGCATTGGGGCTTGGCCTCCCCCGCCATCGTACTCTAATCGATGCTGGAATTACTTCCGTCTTTCTTCCCCCTTTTGATTGCTTATTACCTGTGTTGATCCGACTCAAGGTTGTTGCCTATTTCTTGGTTTGTGGATCCAATATTTTGTTCTCTTTGAGTGTTCCAGTAGAGGCGCTTGTCTTTTGCACGCGATGATGTGTAAATTGGGTCCATTTTATCACATAGGTTGATCTAATCAGCCGTGACACCGTGCTGCTCTCCCGTGACTTAAACCTCCATATGCAAAACTTTCCACGTTTTCCAGATTGAGTTGTGGTCATTTCGTCTTCGTGTAGTGATACCAGGGATAATGGGTCATGTTTTCTGACAGCCGTGTTGTGTTTCCTTATTCATGTGCATAATTCCTCTCAGTTTGCCTAGCATGTCCCTGGTCCTCAAAAACGTTGGAAGATTCTCATGCGAACACCACCGTGGTGTCAGCCTGGTAACAGTCCACCGAGGTACCCTCTGGCATAACCTTGCACGGGTTGGCCCCAATCCACGGAGACTCGTGAGGATCAAGACGGGTCTCTTCACAGCAGAGTATGCCTAGTCCATGTGCCTACCTTGACATGGGATACTGGACAACTTTAACACTTAAAAATTCCTACCCTGCCGATCGCCAGAAATATTGATGGTGTCTGATGATCAAGGGCAATCCTTCTAAGTATATGAAACTTACGAGGTCACTATGCGAACTCCATTGGGTTTGTGACCTTGAAATTTCGCTCACCTAAACAAAAAGCCGTGAACAAAATTTTACCGAAAGAAGCAAATGGATTAGACTAACCTCACGCAAAACTTATATATCTGAAAACGCTCTATTTACGGGGGGAAATTTAAGTGTGTTTCTAGTAAGCGGCGACAGTGGGCGTAAAGTATGACCAGTTCAAAGATCAAGCCGGATGACGTGAACTAAGACTAAATGTCATTGCTGGCCACGGGTGATCTTGGGCGGTTGAGAAAATAACCAGAGTCACAAGAAGCGAGGATGGAGATGGAAATGGAGGAATTCGAAGTGGGGACAAATAGCAAGTTTTGTCTCAGACGTATGGTTTAAATGAATCTAAGTTGACTCACTGGTGCCACTTGTAGGAAATCAGGTGAGACAAAATTTTCTGATGGGGAGATGGTTCCAATGCATTAAGTAAACGGACACCACCACTGAAACTCAACTTGTAGAGGAATCAAGCCGAACTTACCTGAGAAAACCAGGTTGGTTAAATCCGAACGAAAGGTTCGGCTGTTTAGAGAGAACTCGTCCCAAAACAGCTACTGGGTCGTCGTCCGATTGGTCGGGCACATCAGTCACGCCACCCAAATTTGAACACGTTCGCCTGTTCAGACGTGAAGATTCAGATGTGTCCAGCACGCGTTGGTGGAGTGGCGTTAACACGCTCACTTTGAATGGCTTTTGAATACGCATTGCTGATGAGCTCTAACAAGAGCAAAACTCGAGTTCAATGCTTCTCTTTAGTGTGGACTCACCAGAATAATTACATATAAACAGGAGAACTACCATTAGAACGAGAGTACTGTGAAAATTCTGGCTTTTTTGGTGTTCTTCAAATACAAATCCACATTTACAGGATATTCTAGGCAAATTCCAACAGGGAAAATCGGCCATTGACTTTTGTCTGATTTATGCTCCTCAGCAAACTTCTTCACAATACATTTTTCTGTGGAGCTCAGCATTCACTACCAGACAACGGCTTGAATTGTGCAGTGGAGTTGTGAGGGCTCTCTCTGCAGATGACCTCCTTTCCCACATATGCACAACTAGCCTGTAGACGATTCAAAGTCAGCTCACTGTAGGTACATTACCAACACAATGGTATCACTCCTATTAGAAATGCAACGCTACATATTTGGAACACGTCTTAGAGCGGTCACTGTGCTAACTGTAGCTGCTGTCTCTCGCATCGGCTACTTATTGTAACTGCTAGGTCCGCATCTATGTGCGGCGCCGATTATGAGACTTACTCCATACACGGCAACCTAATCCAATGATCAAATACGGCTAGCCGTACTCATAACTGCATTTGTTGTAGCCTAACTTGGCTGCTAATTGTAAGTGCCGGGCCCGTACCCGTGCTCGCAGATAACTGTAGATAGTAGGCTAACCTAGGCCAACCTACACCCATACATGTCGTCAGCCTGCCAAGTCCGTGCAAGAAACTACACAACCGACCTTGGCGAAACATGTTTCTATTTATTTGTTGCGTCGGTACAAATGTACTGTGCTCAATTCAGTTCAGAGCTTGAGAGGTCAGCTTTCCATCGACAGGGTTGCTGAAAGGAAAAATTCATCATCATTAACGACTCGTATACACTCGTATGGACAACGCAAAATTAAACAGTTGTGGTGCCTATCCTTTCAGTGTAGCCACCCCATCGCCACACATGACTGTACAGGTCACCGACACTCGCTGGATCACGAGATCTGTCTTTTTTCTTACACACACTAATCACGCCATAGAATCGTCACTAACTTGACCACACAGCTCACAGTCAAGCCCTAGATCCCAAGACTCGCTTTCGTACAAATCACGACACACAGACATGACTCATCTGACATCGGCCGTCTACCGTCCGATAAGGTAGCAACAAGTCATGTGCTGACACCCACACAAACGCAAACGTTCCTACATATAAGACAAAAGCACAGCAACACAATAGAACTCAACAGAGCTTCGGACGTCGCCCAACTCAAAGCAGGGCCGCTCAATACTTACGGCGCTTCATGCACAGATAGTCAAGAAATACGTGCGGCTGCTACAACAGCGAGGAAGACGCAAAGCCTGCATCCGGAATTCCAACAGGATTTATCAACCTGTGTCTGCAATACGATAGGTCCCCTGTTGTAAGTATTTCATTCAACAAGCTGATATTGTTAGTGCTCCCCATTTTCTCGTTCGTATAACTAACTTTCGGGTTCTGGTAGCGCAATAACATCGAGTGCTTTGTAAAACACCGTCATTCACAGTGGACGAATGGTGTCTACACTCAGCTGCGTCTTACTGTTACAAAGGTAAACTCACTAGTTGCTCGGTTAGTCCGCTTGGCGATAATAGGGGGGCCGTGTGTACATTGATGGTTTGATAGCAGTATTCGGTAAACATGCACTATTGGACGCGCACGAATAAGTGATATAGACTTAAGCCCTAGGATACATGGACCGCATGCGTCCTCAAATGTGCACAAGGATGCAGCTGTAGCGAAGGTCTATTGAGTGGGCGGGAGTGGTGCTCATTTTGCCCACTAAATATCAACTTCACTCCAGTTGTTTCTCCGGTTACCACTACAATGTAGCCTAATTGAATAGATCTGTAGACTCAAGGGCAGTGGCAATTCCGCCAACGGGGATTTCTTTCTTTAAAACCGATCAGCTGACGCGCTTACGATAGTGATTTTTAGCAACCGGTTATATATAAATAAGCACTTACGCCTCCAACACACATAAGTTGGAAGCTGTTTGCGATTCTAGGCTGTTCTAGGGCTCTATTCC
Organism: Opisthorchis viverrini; assembly: GCF_000715545.1. Taxonomy (NCBI): domain Eukaryota; kingdom Metazoa; phylum Platyhelminthes; class Trematoda; order Opisthorchiida; family Opisthorchiidae; genus Opisthorchis; species Opisthorchis viverrini. Next base: position 72,670 of record NW_008752252.1, on the reverse strand, counting down.
ATGACTATCATATAGGTTCGGGTCTCATCTAACCCATTTTTTATGTCGAAGTGCTACAGGTCATCGTCACTACCGCAATCACCTGTACAATATTTGAATAGACGAGCTACTAAGAAAGCCACACGAATTGCGATGCAACCCTCTCAAATAACGATGATGGGGACCTCAAGGTTTACCATATTTTATTACCAAAGAACACATCCTTCAATTCGCACCCGAGTAACATAGAATTCAAACATGCCACTACTCTCACTTTTATCCTCCAGGTCGATGGAATCCGGCGCTCCAAATTCGTTCCCCTGATGTGCCTTGCATGCCCATCCACATAGTATTACCTGATTACCTGACCAATGCAGATCCTGTTGATGGACATTTTCTTCAATGAAAGCCATTCTTACACAAAGAAAAACAGCTTCCTAACCCACCCTTTACGGACTTGTATTTCGTTGGACTGTAAATGACGTGTTCGGTAGCCACATGTCCAGGGACAGTGCTTCTTGAAGTGGTAATCACTTCTCTCGGATTTGCTTTCTTTCCTGGATTGTGGTACTGTCAATTTCAAGTAGTAATTTTTAAATAAATTAGTCGATCTTCTTAGAAGTCGTACTCTCGTCAGTTTTTATATGTTTGATTTCCCCAACCGCACCACCTCTGCGTGCTTTTACCAGACCTTATACTGGATCTCTTGTACTATAATAGCATATTTTAGTGGATTCAAAACGTGCTTGATTGCTAGTCTATGAAGTAAAAATCCACCCTTAATTTGTCCCAACTAATCAGTTTGTTTCACTACCTTAATTGTGATAAAAATTAAATTTTTTTTCCAATAATGCACTTTATCCGATCGGACGTCTTCTTAATCTCACCGGGCTTCAATTACCTCATCCCATTCCCTTGTCTTCTAAATATTTAACCTTCGGCAATGCGTACCTTACACGCCATGTTTATGTGTTGTCTACTCTTCCTGACTTGTAATATACACCTACAACAATCTCCAACCAGATTAGAGAAATAACTGTGATCCTACATCGGCTTTGTTCTATCTTTGCGGATTACCTTAGCCAACCAAAAATATCCCACTGCCCCCAGAATTGCATATACCAGCACAGTTATCCCAAGCTTGACGTCCGTTTCGTGGCTGTCCAGAAACCGAAATACGTCAGTGTGTTTGGAGGCCGGCCATCCCTAATAAACGAACATCACATCATTTGAACGCATGTGTCATGTGCAGGACACGGGCCAGACGTAGGCATGCCCTGGTTGGTCAGAATGCCAGCCAATCCGAGTCAAGCACCTTGACTCAACGCTTCTCGCCCCCTCACGGACACTCTGGCACGACCTTGTGGAACACTCTGTGACTACCCTATATATATACAGTTGTAATGATTTACCTTTGTCTCCATAAAGGGCTGTGTAGAGCTACCGTGCCTTTTGCTATACCCCAGTGGGCGGAGCAGGAAGCCAAGGGACCGACACAGAGTTGTACTACCGTACATCAAGACATAACAACTGGCGACAACCCGAACTCACGGTGTCAATTTCGGCAGAGCAACTCAAATTAATCTTACAGCAACAACAGAAGCAGTTCGAAGAAGCACAACTGAGGCTTGTTGAATCTCTGATGCACAGTATGTCGGTGAATGCGACAAAAACGGGTGAGCCTCCGTCTTCTTCCGCAGATGCTGCTGCTTGCTCAATTACCGATTTCAATTTTGATGCTGAATCTGGACGAACTTTCGAAAGTTGGTTCAAGAAATATGAAGACATGTTTCAAACCGACTTTGCTCAGTTTGATGATGCATGGAAAGTTCGACTGTTGCTGCGGAAACTGGGGACAGCTGAACACGATCGGTTCACAAATTTCATACTCCCCAAACTCCCTCGTGACCTTGGTTTCGCAGATGCTGTCAAAATTCTGGCCCAAATATTCGGTGAGCAAAGTTCCTTGTTCAATATTCGTTATCAGTGTCTCAAGATTACCAAAAGGGATACTGAGGATTTCATCACATATGCCGGTGTGGTCAACAGAGAATGCGAGCGCTTTCAGCTCAGCTCCATGACCGAGGATCAATTCAAGTGTCTCATCTTTGTGGCTGGTCTTCAATCACCACACGATGCAGATATTCGGACCCGGCTACTGAATCGAATTGAACAGGATCCAGAGTTGACGCTTCAGAAACTTACCACCGAATGCCAGCATCTTATCAATCTCAAGGCTGATGCTGCCATGATTGGACATTCCAAATTATCTCAGCCGGATATGGTATGCAAAGTAACTTCCAAAAGGAAGTCAAGTTCAAAACGAACTCCAAGAAAACCGCCCACACCCTGTTGGTTTTGTGAAGAATGGCACTATTCACGCCACTGTCCCTACCGGAACCACAGGTGCAGTAAGTGCAGTCGAAAGGGTCACAAAGAAGAATGCTGCAGAGACAACTTCAGGAGCTCGCGCAAACACCGACCCGACAAAAGGACGCAGGCAGAGGCTGTGACCGCCACATTCAGGATGAAATCACCTGGTCGACGTAAATTTGTCACATTATGTATCAATGGCACACCAGTTACTCTCCAACTGGATACAGGTTCTGACCTCACTCTGATTTCAAAACGAACCTGGAACGAAATTGGAAGGCCACCAGTGGAACCCACAAAGTGCATCGTTCGTAATGCATCTGGTGGAAGCCTCAAACTGACCGGGAAACTGAACTGTTCCGTAACGTTCAAGGGAATTCATCTCAATGGCACTTGCTACCTCACAAACTACACAGACATTGATCTCTTGGGCCTGGATTGGATTAATGAGCTTCAACTATTGGATGAACCCCTCAATGCCGTTTGTGACGAAACAACTGCAAATGGCCCCGATACGTTCACGACAATATCACGTCCTGACGTTTTTGTGGTCGCCACAGTTACAGCCAAACCGGATACCAGATGGAGTATACGCGACACAGCGACTATTCAGCTTCTGGCGTGCGACAGCGGTAGCCCTCTCACCTCAGTGCGATCGGGTGAAGCCTGCCAGCAGCTCGCAACGTTTTACCCGCGGTTTGAACCGTTCAGTTTACAGTCGCAGGTTCAGGCGGATGGTCCTACTGCTATCCGGAAAGTCAAGGAAGTGGGGCCGGCAGAAAGGACGCCACAACAGTCACACAGAGACCAGCCACTGATTCGAAGATATGGGGAGTGTACTCCACGGTGGACGCAGGGTTGACCATGTCAAACATGAGGCACACATAAGAACATCAGCACAGCCGCGTCAAGTGAACCAACTTCAGGCAACAGACTGCGGTTTGGTGGGGGGATCACGTCGCATTGGAAACCGGACAGCCGTGACATACCTCTCAAGTGGAGGGTACCGGATTCCAGATCAGCATGCTGGCAGCCCAAGGGACGGACCGACGTGTCGCAGAACCTCCATGAGTCGTCACAATGGAGTTCAAAGCAGCAGTCGGTTGGACAGCCCTCTCAAGGGGGAGGTGTTCGAGGGCCAGCCGTCCCTAATAACCGAACATCACATCATTTGGACGCATGTGTCACGTGCAAGACAAGGGCCAGACGTAGGCATGCCCTGATTGGTCAGAATGCCAGCCAATCCGAGTCAAGCACCTTGACTCAACGCTTCTCGCCCCCTCACGGACACTCTGGCACGACCTTGTGGAACACTCTGTGACTACCCTATATATATACAGTTGTAATGATTTACCTTTGTCTCCATAAAGGGCTGTGTAGAGCGTGCGTGCCTTTTGCTATACCCCAGTGGGCGGAGCAGGAAGCCAAGGGACCGACACAGAGTTGTACTACCGTACATCACGACATCAGTGCAACTACCGACACAGAGTTGTACTACCGTACATCACGACATAACACAGTGCAACTATGGCATGGCACTGCCCTACCTAGTTTGGTAGCGCGTCCGCAACCACTCTCCTTCATTTCCTGACCGTACCCTGTCATACACTTGTCCCATTATCTGCATCTGCAATGAAACTCGTGCGTTATTCTGACTGAACCTCTGGATCATGGCTGACGGTATGGGAGCTTCGGTTGGGAACAGATATCATCATTATAAACCTTACATTTGTGGGTGCAAAGTGCATACTAAAGGAAGAGATGACTCTGGTCAGTCCATCCAAAAAGATATGCGCCCTTCCCTTTGAAGATGAAAACGATTTTACCTGCATATTCCAGGCCGACAAAATTTTCCTCATATTTTTGAAAACAGGTGTTAAAAAGACATTCAGCTTTTTTTCATTATCCTATCGATCACGATATTGAGTGAGGATCAAAAGAGGGCATCCTCGACGGACATCGCTTTGTGTACTGTAACCTTCGTAGCATGTACCCCCTTCCGCACCTCCTGTTCACGACGATGCAAACGACTGCGCGGTTGACAACTTGTAGTGTCTGTAATCCGTTGTCACATTTACCATTCTTCCTGAACTTGAACCACACTTTGTAACTGTCGTTCACATTGTATCATGACGTTTGTTTTAATGTTACGAATACACAATTTTCCGGCGCGATCTGCTGACTTCTTGCTGAACGACTGTATTTACGCCCGTTGAACTGTTTGTTGACTGTTGAACCAGTGGGACTAAATCTCTGTGTTTGTGTCAACTGTTAAACGTCACAATAAATCCCTGTGACATTTTTTTAGCCGTGAATAATTTTCCTACCGTGGAATATATCACTCACACGGAGCCATCTGCAGGAAATCTCGACGAGTGAATATTTTCCTCTCACAGCCAGTTACTGCATTCGGATCGGTGTAGTGGACTACTGAACCTACGCATTCGTGAGTCCCCATTTGACTACTCATTCCTTTCCTATTGTGATTTTTGTGATTTTGCATTGGTTACTTTTGCTTGTTAAGTTATCCGAACATGCTGGTTAGGTCCTAGTCCGCTACAAACTCCCGCTTAAACTGCATACCGCTTCCACAAGGATACTCCTACCGTATGCTGAACTGTATATCCGCTTTCCGCAACGCCGGCGCAAAAGCTAGAATGGGTTCAACTTTGCTAGGATGTTTGTTCGTTTGGCTTGAACTTGTTCTGGCTGTAGCACGTACTTCGAGCAATCTCCTGTAGAGCGGAAAATTCTAACAAAGACTCGCCTAATACACGTGGCATGACACCCCAGAGGCAGTTCCTTTCGCCAAGCCCCATGCTTTTCTTTGGGCTGTAACTACGTAATTCTGATGTCACCTCATCGTAAAAACACGCAAGCCACCAGACACCCACGTTTTCTCTGATCTCAAAACCCTACAAGCTACAGGCTACTTTGGTTGCGCACGATTAAGCAAACACAAAAGCCTCAATCTAATAATCGCACCAGTTCACTTCGAGCGCATACTTATTACCTGAACCTGAATATCGATTGCTACTTTCGAAATCCGGCAGTCGTCTTACCATACTAATTAGGAATCGTGTCCGCTTTGTCTGGTTGTTATTTCTGGCAACGGTCTGACTCACGCCATAATGCTTTCTCGCAGGACATTTTGAAACTTTTTCCTATTTTGAGTCACCAATAAAGACAAGGCTCTCTTATTGACTGGTTTGAATGGCAGCAATTAACCACCGCGTGCCCTCGATGGACCCAAGAATTTCCTTATCATGCAAATTTTTATTTATCACGTTTCCTTGGCAGGCCCTAACTACAGTGGAAACTCCAAAAGACTAATCCAAGGTATTCATGTACGGGACCGTACACGAGCCCAAATACGTTGCTGCGATGACGGTGTCGCGACTGCCGTACCCAGTCTGATGGCTTGCGCATAGATCACCATATCCCTTATATTTGGAGGACGGGCGCATTATGTTCACCCACAGGACCGTACAAATCCATTTAATTTGTGCCAGGACTTGAAAGCACCGGCCACTTAATGGTATCTTCTACTTCTGCCCATAAACCCACTATTTTATCCAACGAAGCTATCAAGGTCTTGGTATACCCTTGAAGTTTATACCTTGCGTGCGCCCACTGTATCATGCACTGACAGTCACAAAAAACGTAAATGCGGTGACGAAATCCCTGACTGTGTTTGGCTATACACCTACCGCAACGAGAGAAGACTTTTCCTAATTAGGTCACGAATTGCTTCTCCATCTCGAGTTAATGCGAACGTGGTAGTTAATGCGGACGCAAGTATCAGTAATGTAGTTTTGAGATTATTTCAAAACCCAATATAGAAGGAAGCGCTTGAAGAAACCAGCCTTTCCCTAAAACTTTTTATTCTCTTTGGACACAATACGTGGAGACATTGACAGCCGTGAGGATACGAATTCTCTGCCCACAGTGGGACTTGTGTACGTTTGAAAACCTACAACAAACCTGCAGCCATGCGTGAAGATTTTGATGGTTTGAATAATTACCAGCAAATGATAAAACTTTATGTTAAGGTTTCCACCTTGCAGCTATGGTTTCAGAGGAATTTGGGGTGTGCGTCTAAGGTTGCCTGTTTCTTTTACTGTTTTAGTTGCCTTTTCTACCGTTTTTCATGCGGATACCTGCAATACTAAGCATGTGCAAGGGACGATACTCATTGCTGTACGATATATGTTTGCGTTCCAAAATCATCACTCTTGACGCTGTGGGATAACTGAACACATGATGTGCCAAAGGCAAGGGATGTCCTCAAAAAATTCGTGGATGACTACCTACTATAGCCTTTTTCAGCGCGCTATTTTACCTGGACCGAGCCATAGTTCCCTTAGCGTGACTGACTGACTGTTCGCCCCTTATTTTCACTTGTTCTCCAGCTAAATTCATCAAACGTTCACGGATGAAAATCAAGAATGCTGATCACTATCCAAAACCGTAGGGCTCAGGAGGGAAACTTATTCGATAAACCCGCTTGCTCCTGAGCGTAAATCGTTTGGCTTGTTTTTAGAGGTTCTGGATCCATGATAGCAAGTCGAAAGATCTATCATAGTTTGTACGGCGTGGTACGTACAAACAGCCAGAATTTTGTTTGTTTGACGTGTTGCATTGTGCTGTTTTCACATATCTGCGTTGCTCACGGATTACGCTTCAGTGTGCGAAATCGGCCGGCACGTATTGGAAAGTAGGGTTCACCAAGACAGTCACAAAGCAAGTCCCGTGTTCTAGCTTGATGGCACACAAATTCTGCCGCGCATTATGCGCAGTGATTGACATGAACACATGGTACGTCTCATGTCTTTCGGAGCTCTGATTGTATACCGAAAGCTGGTTGGCACCTTTTTGGAGGTGTTGCTTTGGGAGTGTGCCCAGCAGCTGGCTGAAAAACTCAAAAGTTTGCCTGAGAAAATAAGTGCATCCATTTGACTGTTTTCGATATGCGGTTCTGAGAATGCGTCGGCTTGTCTGGTGGCTGATACAAGACTGCGCCAAGAAAGACGCATCAGTGTGACTAAAACATGTTTTCGGAATCCAGGGGCTTTGTTCTAGGCATAAGCTGCCAAATGAGTAAGAACGCATCGTCTTTTGATTCAAGCCGCCTAAGTCCAGGGCGCCCAGTAACTGAGCACCTCTTCGTATGATCTGGGAAAGTGACTTCCGTTGGCGAACCTCGACCCTTAGTTCTTTGCATAGCGCCTTCATGCCTAAGGAATCTTTGCCCTCGTAGCATCATAAGATTTAATTCACCTAAGGTTTTCAAGTAAACCTAATACATCTTTGTTGTCCTACGCTCAATATGTATCGCGGCGCTTAAAACGGCGTCCAGCCGAGCGGCCTCTAATAATGGCACCGGTTTCTCACTTGGTAAAGCGCGCTAATGAAAGCCTTTCACATTCGACTACGTTGGTGTGTTAGTGGTTTCTGACCGAACGAACCGTGTTTTCATTCTTTTGGTAATATAATGTCAGTGGTAATGCACGGTGGTAATAAACCGTGCCAACCACCAACACATGGATCCGTCAACTTTCTCTACCAGAGTCTATATAATTAGCAAATCCTCCTTATTTTGACCAGATGAGCCCACCAAATCACTACATTACCCATGACAGTGTAGCGTGCGCCCCGCGCCGTATTTCCGTGGAACGCGTGAGTTAGGTTCCTTCAGCTGTGCGTGATGAGTGACTTTCACGGAACAGCTTCATCACCAACAACGACAAGCTTCAGTAGATCGACAGTCACCCGTTAATCTGCTTGAAAATTTGCAGGAAACACGAAGACCCGCGGATGGGAAAGAATGCTTGGAAGATGACTGAAGATGGGTTAAGGAAGCTACGCTGTTATTGCTCAGAATTTTTAGCAGGCCATCCGACTCGAATAAGTGAACACAGGGTATTGTCAAGAGAATTGGATCTCATGGCTGCCAAGATAGTCATACGTGCAACAAGAGATTAAGGCAGATGGCGCAAAACTCTCGAACAGCGGATGACTAAGCGACTAAAGAATTTCATAGAAAGCTTGTGGGCTCAGAAAATGTGGAAACGTTTGCTACATCCGACACAATCGGCAAGCATCTGTGAGACAGTAAATGAAGATAGAATGGTAACTCTATCAAAAATAATCTACCGGATGGATTGGCTGAACACTTTACAGAACAGTTGAGCTGGTTTCATCCGGCACAACACCTAAATGAACCCAGGTGGCTTAAATGGAATATTGATACCGGCGGAATCAACAACTGAAACCCAGCGTAAGGTGTTACCCCTTAAACACGAAATGCGTGCGACCAATATGTTCCGCATGCTGCATATTTCAAAGCAGGCGGTGGTTTCCTGGTAAGGAGCCCGATAATTTGGAGCATAAAAAGGATACCGGTATAACCGGGCTCTCCAACCTTCGTCGCAGTATGCAGAAAGTGTGCAAGGTCATTGAGAATCTATTTTTACATCCGTCTGGGATCCTTTGATTTCAAGTAGCTACCTTGATTCATTTAGTGCTGGCAGACCGGTCATCGGGAGTGACAGATCAAGTCGGGTTTCTCCATCAGCCGGGGATGCATCGGCGACGTCCGTAAACTGGGGCATGTTTTTGAGCCGGTCCACACTTTCAGGCGACCCGAGAGGGTTTTTTCCTACTTTGGACACTTTTACTCGGCAAAAATGGATAATGTCTGACAAACAAGGGTGTTTTCTTTTGGTGTATGTGCCTTTTGAGTGCACCATGTTTGAATTCCTGAGGTTAGTACAAGCATAAGGGGAATTTGGCCTGAATTCCCCACTTTCAGTGGCGCAAGGCAAGGTTTCACTATTCAAATCTATCATTAATTTGCTGCTTGAAATTTTCCCATATGCCTCTAAGGCCACCATGTTTGAAATGCTCCCGAAACTTTCGCTCATAAACGTTGAGAATGTGGGTAGTATTGCTTTCCTTCATTCACATTCTTCTAGGTGTAAACCATTCCAAATAACTTAAATAATTTTGTCGTACGGTTTGACATATTTTTCACGCCTGTAGATTGCAAAAAGTGGCTGCATATTCCATTGGGAACAACACAACTTCATGCTTGCGGACGAGCCAGACGGAGCTGTGCATGTGTAAATTTACCTAGGCGGTGTATACATTCCGGTAGACTGGCTGAAAATGAGTTTACATCTTGAGGCTGGCGGGTCAGATTAGCTTTTGCCAAAGCTCGACACCTTTGGCGCCAACGGGACGTCCGTTACAGCAGATATTACGCTGCGGCATCACAGATCATACGGTTTTGTTTGGACCAAAATCATGGCGCCTAAAACAAAAGATATGCGAAAGCTGCTGTGCATTCGCCTTGTGTGGCGTGAACCTTGGTAAAAGGAAGGGGAAATATTCGAAGATTAGTGAATCATCCAAGTTTTATGGGTTGCGCCGTATAGGACACGTACACAACATGCCAGGAGACTGACTATTCCGCAGAGCTCGTTGTTCAACACTACGCTTAGGTGAACAGTGTGACAAAAAAGCAACAATCTAACCATCGAACCCAGTCAGATTGACAGATGCTGCCTCCATGGATCGGGATCTCGGAACTCAAATAACCGGTGGTTAATGAAACTTTCAGAAACAGCCCAATGGCGCTCAAGTATCAAAGCCATCTCCTACAAGTGTAGCTACCCAGTTCCAAAACTAAGTGGACATGCCGCTTGCCACGTGGTTTGCTGTAGTACCCAAGATACTCCGCTTCTCCGTGCCGAAAACCATTGCAGTTGGAAACAGTATGCCCTTAACACACGGTTTGAAGGTGACGCATTGATTGATCGCTTGCTGTATCGGACAGCATTCTACAGAATGAGGTGCACAATGATTGGAATTCGCTGCGGTCGCAGCTGAATACTGGCCGAACGCACCGTCTATTCTATCCAGTAAAACAGTACAGAACCACATGTGGTTTTCTCAAATTGGCTGAGAAGAACGTAAACCTGTCCAAAAGTTTGCACCATCATATGATGTGGATCACGGATTCACGGATTCACGGATTGATACACAGGATCGAGGCTTTTGCCCGAGTTTCCCGGGTCGGTTTTGTTCTTGTCGGTCAGTGGCTGTCGTTCACCTGAAAGGCACAAGTGAAAAAAGGGTGTAGCACTGCTCTTTATGTTCTCAGCGCGGGGCAGTATGCTCGCCAGCGCGAGGATTCGCATAAATAAATGTCTAATAGTGCTTTAAACTGGATTCGAGAAGGAGCGTGTACAACCGTCGGAGGAAGGTCATTCCACGCAGCTACTAC
>NW_008752252.1:9933-58469 GCF_000715545.1 Opisthorchis viverrini | reverse complement strand
TCGTCCTGTAAACCCGTGCATTTGAAATGCCACCAGGCCTTGCAGGCGTGGCATTGCATACCGCGTTTGACGTTCGACGGGCAGCCATTCCGCCCACATCTATTGTGGTCTACCAATGGCTGCGGAGGGCGATCAGTATGGATTGACGTCATGTTTCGGACTAGATGTAAAATAGGTGTGCGCAAAATATAAAGGGTTATCACTCAAATGTTTTGTTAGAGTAATAAAATTCAACAATTACCCGTGTGTTCTCTGTGAATAGATTGAACAACGAAAAAAATTTTCACGAATTTGCACGAGGGAAAAACGAAACCGATTTCGAACGTACCGCGCGATTGATCATCAGGAAAATATGCCGTTTTCCTGTTTGTTTAATGAATTCGCATGTGGTGTGGAACTCCCTGTGTAGAAATTCTGCGATGAATATATATTGCAATCTTTACGAATGATAAACGGTTTATATTGGTGGATTTAAACATCATTATAACGAGATAGTTTTCTTGTTGATACAGTACAGCCTGAAAAACATACCACCAACTCGATATGTTTGTCAGTCTTTGGCAAACTAGCCCACAGATTCCTTCCTGAACCGCGGGTGCTGTATAATAGCTTCCAAAATCACCGAGTGTTTTTGTTCCATTCTTGGTTTATCGAGTGATAGATCGAGATTTTTGCAAGTGCTGTGAACACTGCCGTCAAAAAATAGGTTCTTAGAAGTTCGCATTCACAGACACTCCCGTGGACAAAACATTTGTTTCTCAGTTCATGCGTCATTGTTTTGGTCCAAGGTAGACGGTTTGATGTTTGATTTATTAGGTGATAATTATTTAGTGTACGAACTACGGTTTTGAATAAGGTTTTTTGCACATTTGTTGCTTCCTCGAGAATCAGGACACTCTCCGATTATAGACCTACGCCTTCAGTAAATAAAACTAATCAGACTGAATGGCGGGTCTGATGACCATGTGTCAAGCTAGAGATTGCGTTTTATATTTTATTACATGGTTAAAATCTTTGCTTATAGCTATACGCACTTAAAGCTGGGTTGCTCCTAATCAGTGAACCCGGGTTGGTTTCCAGGCCAGTTGGTTAGCTCAAATAAAAGCACGACTTCAACATTCTCATACGATGGTTTTCTCTTCGATTTCTCTGTAATAACGTGTTCCTTGGATAGGTTAGTCGCAGTTGCTTACCCAGCCGGCTTGGGCGTAGCTTAAATCCTGTAGCCTTCCTAGGTGTACCTTGAGCCAGTTATGCATAACTAGCCTTGTTACGATTGATATCGCCGTTATTTTCGCCAGTCCGCACTATCGAGTACTAAAAATAAGAGGAGGTTTGTTCGAATACAGGAAAGTATGTTCGAGCCGGGGACTTGTACTTCAGGCGCATCTGGAAACTGCACTTCTGCGGGACCTCTGCTCGGATATTGTTTCTAACGCCGTGCGTCGTAGTATAGATTTGCAGCCTTCTCAGAAATGATGCGACGTGCGGTCATGGGGTGGCTGATAGTTTAAACAGTGTTGCAGGTCGAAAGAATATCGGACATGCCGGATTCAATTAAAGTGACTCAAAGGGAATAGGAAACTGCCGGAAGTCAGATGAAGATACATAAACCTATGGGCTTTGGGGCCTAAATGTCAATGGGTTCCTCCTCTCAAAGTACGTAGCAGCTATTTTCGGGAAACTCTAACCAGTATCACCCATGGCTTACTTGGCTTCCACGGCACCTCGACCGAGATTTGAACTTTACATTTTCAGGGAGAGCTGTATCCGTACCACGTTTCGGATAGCAGTTTCTCCATGGGTGTCCGTTATATGCATTTAAGAGGAATGGTTGCACTTCGCATCCTTTTCTTATAAATTTGGCACGTTCCATAGCCGTATCCCAAATCACGAATGATCCAAAATGCTTGCTGAGTTTCGAATAATGTTACTTCAATAGCGGTTCACTAGCCACGCAAGTGTTACAATATTCCATAAGGATTGCCTTCCGGGGTTCACGGAGTATCTTCCCAGACTTCGTATTTCTGGAGAGGCCGAGAGCAGTGTGCTCCGTTATTTTTATACATGGCTTTCGTGGAAGTGCCAGTAGCTTTTTCTCGGTAAGGTTTGAACTAGAGTGGCATATCACTGGATGTTTGTTTAAGTCGTCCAAAATAAATGCACGACAATTTTGCACTGCGGCGTTCAATCGGTGTCTAATTTAAAGACAGTTAGTATATCCCACACAACAGTCGTTGAATAATGGTGGAGTGTGCTTGCTGCTCGTACCGATGTCTACAGTTCTTTGTTATTATCTTTAATGCTGTTGTCATGGTAAATTCTGATTTCTCCAGATCATTCCTCAGTTATCTGGCGCTACCCTGATTGCATTTGGTTCATTCATATTAAATAAATTACTGAGTTATTCGGAAGAAGATGACATGCACATAATGGGTCTAATCGTCGCATGTATTGTGGTGGGATGTGTGTTGTTCTGCATTGGCCTTGCAGGCATATGCGGTGCTTGTTACAATAAAGCAGGTTTATTGGAAATGGTACGTTCATATTTTCCCCTTCATTAAATGCTTTCAATTTAGTATGCGTTGCTCCTGGTGGTGTTCATTTTGGCGGAGCTTGGATGCGGTATTGCTGGTGGTGTACTGGCAGAAAAAGTGAGTCTGCGCTATCCTAGTCAAATTGCTCGATTCTTGAACGTTCGAGATAAAAACTACGGTCCGGTTTCTTCACACGTAATTTTAAATTCCTCTTACCGTTGCCTCTCATCAGGCGCATGAGTGCTATCTCGGGATCACTGCTCGTAAAGGTGGCCTCGGCGAATCCGTAACGAGGCGAATTTTCTGTTGTGCAACGGATACTTCCGTCTGAGAATGATTTGCACAGAGGAAAATGTTGATGGCCCAGATAGCGTAGATAGTCGATGGCTTGTTCGCTGAGCTGGAAAATTTGATTGCAAACGTTTCATCGTCAATCGAGGTGACAGCATCAGTGGATTAACCCACCGCTACACACCACTACGCTCCTCAATAACGCACTGATGATGCCACCTCGATTAGTAATGAAACGTTCGCAATAAAATTGCCAAGCTCAGCGAACAAGCCAACATCCATCCAAGAATATGTTCAGCACCAGAAGCTGCGTCAATTAGTGCATGTATTGAATATGCCAAATCATCATTCACCGGAGCGAGTGCTGTTTTTCATGCCCAACTTAGAGTGGCGGAAGCAGAGAGGCGGCCAACCCTTGGCTTGGCAGGAGAGCATGAAAGAGGTTGCGGAACGCTTGGGTGGTGTTGGTGCCCCCACCTTCCAGAACAGGGACTGCGTGATCCATACTGGGCCTGGTTGAAGACACTGTCAGTTATGGCTGCTGGTCGATGTCAGCGGCGTTCTTGTTGTCAGTTTGTATCCAGATTACCTGAATGAGTGTCTGGAGTTTTAGATACTCCGAAATAACAGTAGTAAGGCAACACCACATACATTCCCTGTCCACCTTTACTCTTTTCTTCGTAATAGGACTTACACAGTATGAAGGCTCTTGCCAACAGACTCAAATGCGCAAGTGTTTGTGAATTTGAGTTTTGTTCTTCAGTGCATTGCTCCCTTCCAAATATGCCTGATAAAATTCCACTGAGAGCACTGTATTTACACATCAATTATGTCAGCTACTACCTTCGATTCTAATTGTTACTGATGATGCCACCTCGATTAGTAATGAAACGTTCGCAATAAAATTGCCAAGCTCAGCGAACAAGCCAACATCCATCCAAGAATATGTTCAGCACCAGAAGCTGCGTCAATTAGTGCATGTATTGAATATGCCAAATCATCATTCACCGGAGCGAGTGCTGTTTTTCATGTCCAACTTAGAGTGGCGGAAGCAGAGAGGCGGCCAACCCTTGGCTTGGCAGGAGAGCATGAAAGAGGTTGCGGAACGCTTGGGTGGTGTTGGTGCCCCCACCTTCCAGAACAGGGACTGCGTGATCCATACTGGGCCTGGTTGAAGACACTGTCAGTTATGGCTGCTGGTCGATGTCAGCGGCGTTCTTGTTGTCAGTTTGTATCCAGATTACCTGAATGAGTGTCTGGAGTTTTAGATACTCCGAAATAACAGTAGTAAGGCAACACCACATACATTCCCTGTCCACCTTTACTCTTTTCTTCGTAATAGGACTTACACAGTATGAAGGCTCTTGCCAACAGACTCAAATGCGCAAGTGTTTGTGAATTTGAGTTTTGTTCTTCAGTGCATTGCTCCCTTCCAAATATGCCTGATAAAATTCCACTGAGAGCACTGTATTTACACATCAATTATGTCAGCTACTACCTTCGATTCGTATCTAATTGTTCAACCTACCGAACTCATTAGCGAACAAAACCACGACAGCTATAACTACTGCACGACGAGTAAGCGGTTTTCATAGCTGCCAACGATGACGATGCCGGTTCAGAGTAAGTTAAACTGGCTCTAAGGTGCCGTAAACAAACCAAAATAATCAAAAGAACCTCACGTTTATTCAGTATTATCATAGAATTCAGAACTTCGGCCTACCAGAATTCGATTATTCGCCCAGCATCTGGAATTTAGGCCGCCTGAACCTAACACGTTCACACCGCCCTCGACCAACCCTTATGAGAATAATAATCCAACGAACAACACAAAGCTTACCAATCATTTGGATTTCTTGCCATCATATTAGCCAATATATATCCGCAGTTTTACTGGTTGCTATGATTTTAGAAGAGTAAGTCCGATTAAAAAATAGGTGATAACAAAAAGGGTTGTCTATGGCAGTAGTTGATTTAATTGCGCTCACAATGGACCCAAACTCCAACAATGTTCATGAGCTTGGGCCAGTCCGTGAAATATGGAACTCCTTTTATCATACTGGAATGATTTTATAGCTTACTTCTTACACTAATCTAAGCCCCGAATGATTTGCCTCGACAGCCCACGGTCCAAGCAAGTTGCCCTGAATAAAAAAGTCCCACTACGTCCAAGGGTTACGCAAACAAAAGTCCCGATGGTGACAAACGCCAATAACATAGGGAGCTATATAGATAATTTCAATACAAAAGAATAAATTCAAGTGATATTTTTATGCTAAACAACAAGATAACTCTCGAGCAAAACCCATCTATTACAAAAGAAATAGGTCACATATCCTTGGATTTGTAATACTGTTCTATCACCCATTCACTTTAGACCTCGCCGCATGGCATATTTAGCATCAGACTGCTCGAGCTGAGACCCGGCTCTACTTAGCCACAGTAATAAAAGCTTTAAGTCTCAGTAAGTACCTCACACGTACACAGTCAAAAATGGGTCGTACGAAAAGAGTAAGACAACCCAAGTTAAGTCCGAATAGGCAAAATCCTTTTGGATGTCGGCCTGAGATCAGCAGTTTATTTCTATACTTATTATTCAAGGCAATACCCAGAATAAGAGCTAAGATTATATGGTTTCTCGGCTTCTGGTACAAGCATATGAAAACACTTTACAGGGATCATCCTGAACTTTTTCATCACCAACATGCTTTTCGGAATCTCAAGACCATCAAAGAGTGGTTTTCATTGGACATCAGAAAATCTAAAAAATGCCTCCCATCTCTCTTGTTACTCAGTTGAAAGCAATGGTTTAGCAATCTGGTACCATAACACTTTAGTGATAATCGCAGCTGTTTTCGTTGCAGTCTTGTTCTGAACTTTTTACTTCATAATAGACAGGGTTGCATCGTGGCATTTATTTTTGTTCCTTCAGGTAATTTCTGCGCTTTAGACTGCAACTTTTCTAAGTGTCCCTTGTAACGCAACTCATCTCGATTGCTTTTATGTTTTTGTCATGAAAGACTTCAATGCTTTATTCTTTAAGGACAAATCCCTAGGTGGCACCGCTATTCAGGACACCTTGCGTGATCACATGATCTGGCTCAAATTTCACAACTGAGTAAAAATGCCAACCTAGTATAGAGAGTCAAACAGCGCCTTACCGTTAGAATCAAATGGACCTGCATGTAATTAAAGCTTGAAGTCTATGTCCATCGCGTATCTTTGTACACGAGTATGTAGTGGTGAACGGCCCTATGGAGTCTCTAGTGAACTGAACAAATTACTGATGTAAGTCAGATACAAAGTCACAAGGAGAAAAATTTAAGTAAATCTTGACTCACAGTTCAGAATAGGAGATTCCGTAGTTCCGTATTCCGTTGAACCACCACACCAAGAATAGTTCTATCTTCCTGGTATTCCAGACCTCAGGTGATCGAAATATTAATCCACAAGTGTGAATATAATAGTCCAGTGTTTGAAGCTGAAATGTTTGTTCACGTTTAGTGTTAGTGGCGGTCAAATATAGCCAACGGGCGGTCACAACAACAGTCACTCAGCAAAAGTCTCAAAGTCACGTTGAAGCCAACGAGCGGGCGATAGCGGTTGTATTTCAGTAAAACAAACTTTTGTACAGCGATGTGACTGATAATGATAGGGAAAAAAAGATGATACTGAGCATGAAAAAGAGCAGTTTACAAATGCTACAAGTACTAAGTTTTACACGTTTTCAGCCACTTAGTTTGTATGCTAACATAAACCCATCCGTATTGCTTCAACAAAAGCCAGCTTGCCTGCTTCACGTAGAGTATTTAAAGTCATGAAGTTCATGTCGTCAGACACAGCTTTGAAGGAAAAGGTTTGTTGCCGGGCAATTTTTCTCTCCTACTTTCACTACCGAACTGTATGTTTCATTAACACTTTTGTGTCAACTGTTTTTTAAATTTGGAGAACTAATCCACATGAAGAAGGGAGATGTTGACGTTGCTACAAGGCTTCTAGCATAACAAGGCATGGGGCATAAACGGTTGCTATTCCAGGCAAAATTTGTTGTACATTCCACTCGGGCTGACTTAGTATCCGCTGATTTGTCGTCTGAGTTTTACTGACCCAAATCATTCTCCTGAGGACATCAAAATTATAGAGAGGGTAGGTGCCTGCCAAGGGTGTTTTCGTGTGGCGTTTTGGGTCCTACCTTAAAGGATTTTAACCCTACTGTGTAGTTTAGATCCGTCTGATCCATCAGACGGAGTTACTCAAGTCTAGGCCCCCACCCTTAGTGATTGTCACTGAGTTGAAACGCAAGGATCTTTAGTGAAAAGGATGCTTCTTTTGTCAAGAATCACTCATTGCTTGCTTTTATTTTAACCAATGAAATATTTTGTAGGTTATAAAATAAAACTCTTTTTTAGTCCATTGGGGCTGTAGACAGAATGCAATACCCAGATATTAAAAATTGTGGTGCAGGCGGCTTTGGTCATTTGACGACTACACTTGAATGACTTCACAGGTTACTTTGGCTCTAAAATAGGTTTGTAAAATTTGAAAAAATTGTAAATAGTTCTTGCTCAATGAATCCATTTTAGGCGTTGAAATGGATAGTGTTGTTCGGTTTTTATCCTTACATACGACGCGCACTGTGTATCGCCTTCCATGTCCTTCTACCCAAAAACGTGCAGAAAGTTCATCCTAGTTTTAATAAAATGTAGATTTTCAATATAGTTGTTTACCAGGATATTTTGTCTACAGTGATACCGTGACATTCCCCAGGACTGCAACAATCTACCAATAAAGTCAGTTGGATCAGGTCATCTAATTATTGTTCACGTATCTCCTTCTAAACGTTTTCGTCCGAGGCACATTAAAGCGAACGGGCGCTAAATTTCAATTTCATCTAGCGATATTTCATAAACTTTGCTCTATCCGGGTATGAAAATCGGGTGTCTGACGTTTGTGGTCAGCACATAACTGCAAAGTTTAGAGCTCAGCGGATGCGTCTTCAAATGATCACTTTTGGATAAAAGATCGTGTACAATGGTAAGCGATGTGGTTAACGTGTTCAAAGATTCGAACTGCGTTCTGGTTATCTTGAAGGGTGGATTCACAGGTAATTCACAGATAACCACAAAAGGAGAAATAATTAAAGTTGTGCCTTTGCTGCTACTGTAACAATCCCGTTCGAAGCCAGTAACTTCAAAACTTTGCAAGTTGTTTTCATTTCTCTTTGGCTTTAATAAATTGTTCTCAATTCTGTACATCCAGATTGCCAATTGGATATCAGAGAGCATCCAGCATTACGTTCTGGACTACTATGGCAAGGAAGTCTACCGAGATTTCATGGATATGCTGCAAAATGAAGTATGCATTATGGAACTGAAAATAACTGTGCTTTCAGCTTCACTGTTGTGGGAGCAGTTCAGTACAAAGCTATGCCTTTGTCGTTCCGGCTAGCTGTCATTCTGGTGCAGGTATTTATACTGAAGTGAGTGAAATTTCTCAAGAAGGCATATCAAGTCATTTGAAATGTTTCGGACGTTTATTTCCATTTATGTTGCAGTAAAACATTGCAGAAATGCATATTAACTTCTATTTTGTATTTCTTAAAGTGCAAGACAGGCACCGAATATTACTCGTTATTTGTTTCATAGCTGTTATCTTGTCCGCCGGTCTTAGGAATTCTCACCACGAGCGTCAGATCACTTGAAAAATGACATACGCAATTAATATTTCAGAAAAATGAAGGCGCAAATGACACATTCCTCAGGAACGCAGCTTCATTAATTTTTTATTTGTCCACGGTGTAAACGGCTTCACCGGCGTTTGAATCTCATGTGGAACTGAGGTACAGGATAAGCAATGTAGATATACTTTTCCAGGGCGGTAATGGTCTCGAATACGTTTGCTTGAACTAAACAAAGAGCTAGAAGGTCAACTTCTGCATTATAATTTAAAAGACGTTGAGAAAAGATCTAATATCTTATTCGCCACTGTGTTGAGCCATAGTCATTGCAATAATGGCCATAGCAATAAAAAATGGGAAGAAGACATTGTGAGATTTTTCGGACTTCAATGATCCTGTCTTTCTCGTTTGACACGTAAAGTAGGAGCAAATAAATTCATCAACTGTTGCAGAAATATTTTAAAACAAATAACGAATAAATACAGTCTTTTGTTTAGGAAAGTAATATTTTGGTCCTGGTTTTCGCATTGACGCAAAATTCATCTGATTACAAACTGAGTCTTTTTTTCATTCAGTGCTTCAAACCGAACGGGAAGCGCAAACGCATCATAAGAATGTAGTTGGGCCAAGTTTATGCCTACTTAAGATATCAGAGCATTGTAATTTCACACAACACACTACTTATTAGTTCAAAAGTGATCGTAGGGGACAAATCATCAGTTGTATCCTGGATGAGTTCATCAAACAGGCATTGTTCAGAACTATGGAGGAGAATGTTGGTAGCTCAGGTAGCATAGATGGTCGTTGGTTTGTTCTCTGAGCTGGGCAGTTTGGTTGAAAACGTTTGACCGCCAGTCGGGGTGGCATCATTAGTGCGTTGTTAGGGAGCGTGTGTCAATATACATGCTGCTAGTCGAGATTGACTTTTGATCACGATTAGCCATTCGCTCTGTCGGTTCCATAGTCCCGGACTGTTTACCAGACAGGACGTTTATCATTTCAGTGACGCATTTGGGAACGTTTTAACGTCAGACTCGAATGGCACTATTTTTTTCATATTTGTTGACCACTGAGTCGGTCTTACTGGTATATTGTTGCCTGACACACTACGCCCAAATTTGAGAGAGCTTTCTTTAACTGAACTGACACACATGACAGAATGCACGACGTAGAAAAGCTGAGTTTCTTCCCATATTGAAATCCACTAAAATAGTGTCAGCAGTCGTCTGTAAACGGGGATTTTGCAAATAATAAATGAGCTTCTGGGTAGTGTAGTTAGGCTTAGTTCTTTTGAATGGATCAACATCTGTGGAGGCTTTCCCAAGAACTTTATAACCAAGCTTGCTTGGGAGATTCGCTACCGTTTCTCTTGTAATTTGAGGTGCACGCTGACGGAAAGTATAACTTTAAGTAGCATTATTTCCTCAGAAGGACGGATTTGAACTATTCAAACTCAAACGATCACTGATGAATACCAACAAACCACGGTTAGTATTCAAACTATGATGGAAAAATTGGGGTCAAAAAACGATTTGCCAAAAAACGAATCACTGCTGGCTCTCCGGGAGTCGTGCGTTGCAGCACAGCAGAATTAACCACAACGACTAGCCTTATGTGCCTCTATACAAATACCCAATGTCTGCCAAGTAAAGTGGCAGAATTAAACGCCTTTTGCGACCAATACAAACCTCACTTGGTGGCAGTGACTGAGACTTGGTTGCAAGCGGAAATATCCGACAAGGAAATCGAAATTACAAACATGAGTGTTATACGACACGATCGAGCCACCCATGGCGGTGGAGTTGCACTATATTATGACAGTAGTCTTCAATGTGCTGAAATACCTGACGCTAATCTCATCCTTGAAGATACCCTCTGGTGTATGCTGAAGTCAAACAAGATAGATGCGTGCATTATTGGTGTCATTTACCGCTCTCCAACCGCAATGGACACTCACACATTCAGTATATGTGACCGAATCCGTCGCGTATGCTCTTACTACTCCATTCCCATTCTCATTATGGGTGATTTCAATTTTCCCCAGCTTTTCGTCGCTTCATACTCGCTCAACTCAGTTGAAGCACACTTTCAGGAGCTGTTAGATTTGGTACCTTTATTCAACCATGTTAACGAATGTACGAGGTTTCGTGGAACAGATCAACCTTCGTTACTTGACCTTATACTAACTAGTGAGCCATTTATGGTTGAACAAATCATATATAGACCACCACTGGGAAAGAGCGACCATCTCGTGCTCTTGTTCGATTTCACTTGCTCCTCCGTACGTTTAAGCGACCCACATAAATATGTTCTGAAGACCAATTTTCGGGAGATAATCTCAGCCTTCCAGGACCTAAATATGCTGGATGACGAACACGAAAATACTAATAGGCGATGGAAATCATTCATAGCCCAGCTGCAGACCTTGATTGCAGACAATTCGACAGAGGTGCCTCGAGCCACCTGCGTACAGATGTTCACAGTGAGGAGTCGAACAAGAAAATGGATTACAGAACGTAACATCGCTTGGTTTCAATATAAAACGAACCGGACCGACGAACACTGGGAGTCGTACCGAAAGTTGCGGAATAAAGTCACGTCACTAATCAAGGAAGACAAACTACAACAGCAATTCAAATTGATGACTAGGATGGAGAAAAACCCCAAACTATTGTATCAATTCGTGAATGCGCAGGCTAAAGTTAAACCAGGTATATCTGCCATAAAGACAGAATCGGGAATGACTGCAAATGCGTTTGAAACAGCTAATGCCCTTGCCACATTTTATGCTTCCGTGTTTTCTCCTGAAGATACCCGCGCTCCTATACAAACTGTGGAGGTACTAACGGACGAAACTTTATCGGACGTGCATATTGATCGGGCTAACATTGTCAAACACCTTCGCGGCTTACAGGTACACACTTCACCTGGTGGGGATGGCGTTACACCACTGCTTCTGCGCCACTGCGCTGAACCACTTAGCTATCCTCTGGCTAAACTGTTCGCTAGTTCTCTGGAAGAAGGGTTGGTACCAGAGGATTGGAAATGCGGGATAATAGCCCCCATATTCAAAGGAGGTATCAGAACGTGTGCATCTAACTACAGACCTGTCACTCTTCTCCCAGTAATATCAAAAGTAATGGAACGAATTATAGCAGAAGCCCTGAAATCGCACCTTGAAATTCACTCCTTGTTGAGCGATAAACAACACGGATTTCGACAGAATCGTTCTTGTTTATCCAATCTCCTCGTGACACTCGATGACTGGACACGAGCAGTCGATGCGGGAGTTACTGTACATGCCTGTTACTTGGATATATCCAAAGCCTTTGATCGAGTCGATCACAGTATCCTTCTTCGGAAACTTGAAATGTATGGCGTGACGGGAAATCTGTTGAGCTGGCTGAAAGACTATTTGAGTGACCGTTCGGTCCAAGTTCGTGTCGATGGAGCGTTTTCCGATAAAATTGCCGCCACAAGTGGTGTCCCTCAGGGTTCGGTTCTTGGTCCAATTTTGTTCCTGGTATACATGAATGACCTGCCGAAACTTCTGCAGTGCAAAACCGTACTTTTTGCTGATGACATAAAAATCTGGTCTGAAATTCATGGAAAGGCTGATTGTGATGCGCTACAGCAAGATCTGCAAAGAATCGACGAATGGTCCATCCAAAACCGGCTGCCGCTGAATTTCCAGAAATGCAAACTCATAAATCTGGGGAAGAGCTACCACTTCCCATACAAACTGGGATCCAATGAACTGGAATGGGTGGCTGAGGAAAAAGACCTCGGCGTCTGGATTTCTAGCAACCTGAAGCCGAGTAAACACTGTCTATCAGTATATCGCAAGACCTCGGCACTGCTCGGGATGCTTAGGAGAATATTTTATCGTTTTACGCCTGAAATTCTCCCTATTATCATGAACACATATCTCCGGCCGACAATGGAATACGCGATCCAAGCCTGGTCTCCATGGCTGCAAAAGGATACACAACTGCTAGAGCGTATCTACCACCGCGCGACCAAGCTGGTCATTGGCCTCCGAAACGTTCCCTACAGTGAAAGGCTACGTAAACTCGATTTGTTTGATTTAACTTATCGGCGTATACGAGGAGACCTCATCCTGATGTTCAAGATAATAAACACCCCTAATCACCCTTTAAAACATTTGTTCACAGTTAATTTGGCCCGACAGACCCGACGGAATCCATTGGCCGTTGACATTCCATGTTCCCGCATTAACTGTCGGCGCTACTTTTTTTCAGTCCGCGTATCCCTCACGTGGAACAAACTACCAACATCTGTTGTGGATTGTGGTAACCTCGAGACTTTCAAACATTCGCTTGACGAATACATAAGATCTCACCCAACTTCCCTCATCAACATTTGAGATGCAGATTACAAACAATAGAACATATATGTCATATCATTCCGTTTATCTGTATACATACACACACACACACCAATATCCTTTGGTCATTGTAAAGCAAAATGCTTTTTAGACCAATATAACCTTGATTTACCTCGATGTATAAATAGTAGACTCTTCAGCGGAGTCCTTTTTTAAAGACGGTAAACAGTGGACTTTTAGCATTTGACAGTATTTTTTGTTTTATGAATGTTTGAAATCAAATATTTTGATTATCCTGCGTGGGAATTTTGCATATTTAGTACCACTGTGAATATCTGACATGAAGGGATTATTGCCAGTGGTGAACATGTTTTCTGCTTAGACAATATGTTCGGGCGGCATCTGTCCTGGCTTGCACTGAATAAAAACCACAAAAGGTGCGGTGTCATGAACGTGTGCTTGAAACTGGTGACAAAAAACAGATGTACTTAGTATGAACTTCATAAATATCAAGTTGTATCGCGACAACACTTATGAATTCTGCTAATTGGTGCTACTCATGTGTTCTTGGATAAATCACTGGCAAATACGGGTTAGTTCAGTCAAGGAAAGTCCTCCCAAATTTGAAGGTGGTGTCACACGAAAGTAAACCTGTAAGATCGATTCAATGTCAGATAAAACTTTTATAGTGGTGTTCCTTTCAATGCTGAGAAATGAACCAGTTTTGGAACCAAATGCCTTTTGTATGATTCGTTGGACTTTTTATTCGAAGGTCGTGATGAGAAAAATTGTCTCCCCGGGAAACTTCACCCAAGCGCTTATTCTGCACTGCCGTCGCTAATAAATGGTAGTACGTCTGAAACCATTTGCAGCCATTCTAACTAACCGACTGAATTAAAGCCATCAAACCCATTTATACTCAGTTTAGTCCATGGTAAGATTGATGCCATATCCTTTCTACGATATGCCTCCTCAGTTATTTTCTAGTTACTGTCCTACTTCTTGGTAAATCAAATGGACAATTTGTCTAACTTGTTTCGCGACACAACAGCTCTGTATTCATTTAGTTATATAATCTGTCTATCCACCTACCTATTTATCTATAACCCTCTACCAATCTATCTATCGATATGGTAGACTAACTTTTCCTTCGGGATTAGTCTATCACACAGAACTGCGACGATTGAGCATCCAGCATGACTGTTAGCGCCAAACGCGGTTTCTGCAGAGCCGCATGTATGAATATTCGTGTTCAATTTAAAGCCAAAGGAATTGACTCGGCAGATAAACAAGGGATCCATGTCCAAAGCCGTTTGCATACATAACTGATGGTCCATATTTGTCAAGTGGGCTAACCGATTAGTGAGGAACTCAGTTTACCCAAACGGAATTCCGGTGGCTCGCATTGCCTGTGAGGCAGTTTCCAATTACTGACTAACTAGTGCATGCCGATTTAGAGTTTGGTCTGTAAAAAGACGGTGCAGATAGGTCACCACAGCACTGTTGTAGGCTTGATCTCCGTCATGTCGGAGGTTTTGAGTTCTGGTACATTTTTTTACATTCACAAAATGTGTATAAATATATGATGCAAATCTACACATGTATACATATAACTGAACAAAAAGGACAACACAACAAAACAAAGTGCAGTATAATGCATCACCTTGGATAGCATCTAGGTATATGGTGGCAAGGGAAACGAACGGACTAGAAGACAACACAGACAAGAATTATTCAATGGTGAACTACTGAAGCGTCCTATTGGTTAGAACAATGATAATGACCAGGACGACAGCGAAGGCAGTCTAACACGTACCATACATATGTATGTTCATATCTATCAAGAAGACTAGCAATAAACCAAGGAACATAAAACTGAAATGCAATGGAAATCGTAACGCAAGCAAAACGACACACGCCTGGGGCGAGGCTAAGGCGCTTGCCAAATGCTGACTCAGTTGAACGTCTGCTGACTGTGCCCCAAATGGAGAATGCACAACTTCGAACTATTTCTAAATCCTAAATAGTGTTACAAGACCTGGAGACACCATCCCGAAAAGAGTGAAATGTAGATATTATTCATGCAAGCATGGAATGTCCGCTTAATTGATCTGACGGAGACCAGAACGTAATAGTCCGAATTGTTTACTAATATCAAATGATCTACATCCACTTAAAATGCCCTTAGTTTTTCAGTGTGAATAGCAAACCATAGACCTAAAATAATTTTGTTAAATTTGACAACATTCCTGGAGGAGACCCAAAATGACCCTGCTATGTGTAACTTGTTCTTATTTGGTTTAATGTATTAATGTAGGCATTCGGTTCCGGCGCGATTAACTGTATGATACCAATTTTTAAAATTAACGTGACGTGGTACGTCAAATAAAACAGTGGAACTTTGGTGTATTTTAAAAGGCTTGTAGGAGTTCCATCCGTCTCAAGCGGTTGATAACCAGGTGTTTGTCGTAAACTGAAGTAACAACTGCCAATAACATCGATAATACTCTGGTCAGAGTTATTCATCCCAGGTGACATGTTATCTGATTTTTATCTGGTGAGTCGGTTGACATCTAGATGCATCATATAAATCTGTCATTTTAGAATGAATCAGGAAAATCCTATCCCTATTGTTATAATATCGTTGAATGGATAATGTCATCAGGCTGGAGGGTTATTTTGAAAACGATCCATTTGTTGACCGACGAGTAAGGGTCTTTTTATGCCGGCCCATTCCTTACCATACAATTATCTGCTAGCATTCTACGTAGCTTCCATACTTTTCTGAGAGATGAACTTCTGAAGGTTTATTTTGAGATTTTCATTACCGTAGATCATAATTTAGTCTTACAGAGCGACCGAATGTGTAAAATAACAAAATTTTCCGGCTTCTGGAAGTATTTGCTGTTGGCTGCGTTCAGGGGACTAGTGTTTTCGTAGAACACTGTTTTTTAACTCAAGGTAATGATTTCTGCTTATCTTTCTACCTTTTCTTTTCTTCAAGGGCTGCATTCCCGTGCTACAAAAATTTCTACAGAACAATCTTGTGGGTATCTTGGGTGTTGCCATCAGCTTTGTCGTGTTGCATATCATCACGGGAATTTTCACATGCTGCTTTATCCGGGAGTTGAAACGCGGTAACGCGGTGGTATAAGGATTACTCTAGAAACCAGCATACCTTCTGTAATACACCTCACTATCTTTTTCAAACTGGATTAAAAACGCTGTGACTTAACGCAATTTTATTTTTTCAACAAATTCATTTTTTGAACGATTAATTGGCGTTACGGACTAATCGGCCCCAGCCAATCATGCCAATATCCTAGGGAAATATTATTATCATTTTTGGTAACATTGTTTTTCTTATTATTAGACGTCATTGTGATACTACTGTTTCTGTTTGTTCACTACTAAATAATGCATAATAAATTTTCTGTACTTCGCGGGTGAATAAAGTAATTTTATCAAAAAACGTGTTGCTCTGAATACGCAATAATTATGGAGCGTTGCGTAATAATTTAGAACATGTGTGAACGTAATCATTCAAAGGCGACAACGACCTAGGTTCAGCATGTGCCAACTTCAAACTCGTCGTCTGTCCGTCACTAGTGCTGGTCACTGCGAAATTCATCAGAGCTGGTTTTATTATCTTTATCTTTGTTACCCTGTCTTGGTTCTGCAAGCCTGGTTATATGCAACACCCTTTTCGCTCATTGTATGCGCGTATCTTGACCATTTATACCAGCAATATGCACATTCTTCGGTGGCGTAGCCAGCCTGATGGGGTGGATCTACTTTTAAGCTAGCCTGTACATTTGTATCTTTCCAGGTCACCTGAACTCTGGTTTGTGCCCAGAAGGTCTCCAATGAACGGGGCTTTTAGCTAGGGAAAGTTTACATACGCTGATCAACGTACACGCCAAACTACACTTGCAGTATTCTCATCAACAAGATGCACTCAAAAAACAAAAATAAACAACCAAGTGAAACGAATGATCATGACGCAGTAATCAAATAAGTGGACAGATGGGTTACGTCAGAATAGACAAAAATGCGCATTAGATAAATATGTTCCCATTCGTACCGGTAGATATTAAAGTGGCCCATGTAGAGTAGTGATTTTATACACGTTTGCAAATCTCATTTTGAGCCAGATTACCCTGTCGCTCAGTAAAGAGGCCATCAATTTTGGTGCCTGTTTGATGGTGATCGAATTGGTCCGCACCCTGTCCGGACTGTACACTTGTGAGGGTGTGGAACAAAATCCGGGCTTGAGACTACCAGATTCAAGTCGAAAAAGAGCAATACATGTCAGAAATTGAGTTACCTGGAATGATGATCACATTGCAACTAAACTATACTAAAGGCGAGCAGAAGAACTCAATGAATATGAAGGGCAACACGCCAATTTTTACTCACCACCTCATGACATACCACCACTCAAGACTTATTACTTCATGACTTACCTCACACTCTCGACCAACTCGCCGTTGAGGATCTCCGTACGATGGAGGGTACTAAAGAAAAGGTTCACTTATTTAGAGTCCATACTCGGTGACACCCGGAGCTTATTAGCGACGTCGTTCAAGTAATATAAAATTTAACCCTGAAAGGTCCATGAATATACACCAACCTGACATGACAAGACCAAACGAGAGAGAACAACAAGAGAATAGTGGTTGTGAATCATCCACACATTGGCTATGCCGAAGTTTAAACACATTCTCGATAACTGTAATTGAATTTGGTTCGGGAGAAATGCTTTGTGATCAGAGGCAGGTGGCATGGATATTCTTTTGGAGTGGTTTGATGTAGGAATTCAGAGAACGGACCCTACCAACGACAGTAACAGCTCTTAATGTACTGCAAAGCCTGCACTGCATGTAAAATGTCCGTGGAAAATGTAAAAATGAGGAGGTGGCAGGGCCAGCATTTCAGTGTGCACTACACTTAGTTTCAACCACTGCTGATATTGCTCTAACAGTTGTACATATTGTCTACGTCTTGTGATCGGGGCAAAAAGTCCCATGCCTCTCGGCCTTACGAAGCTTTTGAAGAAAGAAGCTTGACCAAGTTAATCGAAACCACTACCTAAGTCTAGGGAACGTATGCATACATGTTTGTTTTGGCCATCCAGATCTGCTGAACGCTGATGCTTTTGGGGAGCAACTGCATCCACAGTCGACCTTCCCGGTTCGTAAAGCAATTATTGTATATATCCTTGGAGGTGTTTAGTGAATGGTACATGATAGTAAACTTCCTCTTCGAACGTCCGCTTTCCTAATGAAAGGCAAACTTCGAAAATAAAGCTGCAACCAAAGTGATTAGCTAATTCCTCTTTCGAATTACCAGTCAGAAATCCCACTGCTTCTGATCTACCAACCAAATTTGCAAAATCCAAGTAGCACTACCAGTGCTCGATTAGGCGTTAACTGAGTTTACTCTAAAAAAACGGATACATCTGTTGAGAAATTCAATGGCGTTTTTGAGCAAACTTGATACAGGTGCAGAGACAGAGAACAATAACTTTTTCCAGTTTTTAATCACTCAGCAGCAAAGCTACAAAGGCTCAGTCTTTTCAAATGACCACAAATTCGATATTGATGAACGAAACGCTGTCCGTAAACAACTTGCCATGAATACATGGGGTAAGAAAACACGTTTGGTTTGCGCTCGCTATGCCTTTGGCTGAGGGACACGCACTAGAGGAGAGGACCAAGAAGCGAGATCTCCAACATTCTCAGTTATTGCTAGTAGGAGTGCGGCGGGGGGGGGGGTTCGAGGGTTCGAAAGAGAGTTTTTGACTGAATTCCTATATCCACCATAAAATTTTTGTGTGATATAAATTGGATTTCGATTGTTAATTGGCAGGATAACAGCAAGGAGCTCCACCATTGACACAGTGTATTGAACCCAAGCGTCACACCCTGGACTGCATGGCACATCTGTCTTCCTGCTGACGCTATTCGGTGTTATCTTCTCATTAGGGTTGGGCCAAGTACATGCTCTGTGAACAAAAGCTGACCATAAACCAGCCTAATTCAAATCAAGAAATAGACTTTGAGACTGTGTGTCCAGTGAGTTTGATGAAGTATCAACTGAGAGGAGTATTCATCTCCACAGGGCAATCCAATCAGGGATGGGGAGTAGCGTTAATGACAGCAAAGAGTGCATTCTGGCGGAGAGCAAGTGAATTATCTTTTATAATAATTTGGATGAGACCTACATGGAAAAGCTGGTCAGATAACTGAAAATACATTAGTAGTGAGCTTTAGAGAGAGATAAAGTAAGCTTCAATAAATGTGGATATGTGTCTAGCAATAGTCAAAGGCTCAAAAGCATTTGGACACACACAAGGCATCAAATAGGGAATAAATTTGAAAAATGCGGAAGTTATGCGGGGGAATAAAATTCATAACACAGGAACTGACGTGTGAGCAGACTAGGAATCGTAAAAATGCGAGCGTTTAGGTAATCATTTTAGATCAGCAGAGTGAACAAGAGTGGCCATCAGTTATGTGAACATGTCATCATCGTCATCAACATTGTCAGCTCTAATAACCGTGTACTCGTCGTACAGTGGTTGTAGCTGCCGCAGTTTCGTTCACCGATTTTTTTGGGGGGGATAGATACAGTGGGTTGGAAAAGGAGCTGTGCATTGAAGGCAATAGCTTGGATGCACGAGCGCCATTGAGGGCGCGACTGGGCCATATCTGACAATGTCTCTAGCCATTGATGTGGCCCGTCTCGGGGTCCCCATCCAGGAAGACGGCAGTGACCTGTAAGTAGAAATGAATCAATTCTGAAATACATGACCAAATCTGACCAAAGTCCAGACACCCTTGTTCCGCTCATTCGTTTGATTGAACATGTACTAATCACCGGAGCAACACGACTAAACGTAAGTCAACAGGAATTACCGTCCGATGTTCACCGAACCAGTCCCAAGCTCAACTAAATCAACAAAAAAATATTTAACCGATGTTGGACGTCGAGTGGAGAAGTAAGTTGAAAATGATTTTGCTGACTGACCCTTCTTCTGCCTCTAAGCATGGCCGATCTGTTGACTAACTCACTTATCGTTAAGAAACCATTGTATCAAAAGCAAAAGTTCTTCGGTGATAAGCCATCTGATGTTTCAATGCAGAGAGGTTTGGTAAACAATCGGAGGATTTATTGCTCAGCAACGTTTCGCATTCGACCCAAAGGCTTCTTCAGGTGAAGCAAGTAAGTAACAGGCTTGATCGGCCTTTAAGGCAGTCAAGGAACCAGTCCGTTAGATTTCTTATGACTAGCAGACCTGATGATGTTCCTGCTTGCTGGTTGGTGGGGATGAATAGATCGATTAGTCGGATTGTCTTCCTGTTGAAGCCAGATTTTGCGACTTTGGTTTTTCGGTCTATTACACCTCAATGGAATACTCCTCTTGGAGGTCTTCCACAGATTATGTTCGTCTGTGTTCGTCGAGGGCAGCTGGTACAAGTGGTTTGGAGTTTGGGATGGGGGTTGGAAGGTGGTTAATTGAGCCTTGCTCTGCTTGGATTTTGTATTTCTAGATCCGGACCATTTTGTAGATAACTGCACACCACCTCGTGTCATCTCGGCTGATCTATAACCGCTCTCCTGCCATTGCCGAATCTCGGATTATTGCCTGATATTCATCTACGTTTCTCAGTGGTCTTATTGGGCCGCTTATGCTCGCCGATTCTGATGTACAACTTCCCGGCTGTCGGACCTACATAAACCTTCTTGCATTCGTTACATTTTACTTCGCATGCACAGTTCCTAGTCCTATCAACCGGAAGGCGATCCAACGCCTTAGAGCGTTTCCTTCCTGGAGCGCTACTTTAAAGTAAGCCGTATTCAGCACCGTTCTAATGGCTTCATGCTTAGTGGATGAGGTGAATGAATGTAACAAAAGGAATATGGTTGGCTTTGTAGCTCGTTACAAGGATGCCAAAAGATCGCTTTGTGCAATCAACATTCTGTGAATTTTCATTTCAAAAGATTTTGCCCCTTTTTCTTTCTCATTAGAGCCAACAGGAAGCAATTAAATTCCAGCACTGTGTCCACCTTTCGTTTCGTCATACTTATGTTTCTAAAGAGAACTATTTGTTGCTGATCAAATGATCTATAAACCCGTGACTAAAGCGCACTATTTTTTGTATCAAACGAGTACGTATATTTTAATCCTTTACACCAAATTTTCAACCTGGATTTCACTGGTAAGAATGCTGTGTCACTTTTGAACTTGGAAAGAGTTTAAGATTTCTCAAGCATGGGTTCTTTTCCGTTAAAAATGTTCAAAAGAACCGAGTACTCAACAGGAGGCGAACTTAAAATTTGCAAAGAATTGTGCAGCTGTAGCACCCTTTTGGCGCATAGCTGCCATGACACGTGAAGGAATTTTCTCAGACTTGACTGGAGCAGTCGAGATGCCGAGTTTGGGTTCGAACTAGAGACCTTTCGGTGAATAATTTCGCACATTAGCAACCAAGCTATTTTAAGCTTATTTCCAATTTGGCTCTTAAATTTTAGTACCATGACGATTTTTTGTCAAGGGTCTTGATTACTAAGGTGCCTGGTTACGAACCGACAAGGAACTCTGCGTTGACACACACAGAATATGTAGAAAACTTACAGACACCACATTATATTGTAACTGCACCATGATGTGATAAACAATTCTTGCTGCATCATAAAAGGAACCCAGCAATCAGTATGCTCCCGATTTTTATTGCCCCGCCTCTTTGGCGCATACACGGACAAGTCGGTAGTTTTCGCTAACTTTGGAAGTTGACTTTTTGTCATAAATTCCCCTTTTGGTCACCCCTACAGTGGTATAAGTCTGTAACATCTCTCACAAGTTTTTATCACTTGTCAGAGAGGCATCTACGATTTCGAATTTGTTCCTCTAAAACAAATTGGAGCTGAAGAACATTACTGCTTTGACAAAGTGATAACTTTCAGTGTTCTGTAGAGTCAAAATCCCAGGGGTAGAGAAAGTAGGTTTGTCGTGTCGAGAATTCTGCCGACCTAGGATTGGGCTCTTTCTGAATTCATGTGTACGATAGCGGAGTTGATTACTTTAATACCAGGTCATTTTGTGTTAACTGTTTAACGCGTGACAAACTGAGTGGAAACTTCGCACCTACTGCATGGTCCTTATTAAAATTGGCTTGCTAAATTTCTGGATAATTCTGCTCTATTTTCTCACCCACACTCCGATAGAAAAGTTAAATTGATGTATTTTAATGAGATCTCAGAGGTTTATCCACTTATTTGTCACATTTTACACATAGCACTAGAATGGGACCACATTAATTAATCCTCTAGTTGTTCGCTAATTTTCCCCATCGTCCGACTACCATGCTTTTTATGAGCAAACACATTCAATCAAAGCAAAGCGAGTTTCATGCGTACATGTTCACACAGAAGCAACTTTGCGTCAATAGCAAAAGGTTCTTGTGCTTGGTGTCTACTGGAAGATGTGTGGTACGATGGGATGGTTAAAGACCATTCAAATGTTTGAATAGTATCGAAACGTTTGTCACCCACGCCTTTCGGCCAAATCCTCTTAGTGACCTCGGAGAAATGAGAAATTTAGATGAGTTTTACTATCTGCTGTTGCCTGGTTACTGAGCATACTGAAGGTAACACGAGCAATAAAAGTAACTATTACTTAACCAACCAACTTTGTGATTCAACCACCAGGCACAGGGCAATCCGATATAACATTCAAGCATTTCAGACAAATCGGTCTTTTGGGTGATCTGCGTCCTCCGATGGAGAGTTTTTCAGGTCATATAAACTCACTCTCTTGGGACAGCTCAATCATTCACTAAAATGTTTCAAGTGGTTCCAGTCAAAAATTTAAAGGTATAGTGTTCATGCAATAGAGACCCATTGTTTCTTGTTTTTGCCAAAGGTTTTCAAAGACCAGCTAATGCGTAAACCTGGTCTTGATCACACTTCTACTGGCCTGGTTAAATAAACATACGCAACAACAAATTAAATGCTTTGGAGTTTTCCTACACCCTGCAGATAAGTGTTTCACACTGTTGGGAGGAAAGTAAGGTGGGTGCCTGGTTTGTCACGCAAGTTGTTCTCCACAGGCCCAGAAAGGTCTCTTCTAATTACATGTGATGAGCCTTGCTTAACTGGTCATGCAGCGTTTGCTTTGTTGTTCAAGCAACATAAATATGGGCCTTCATTTAACAGATATGCGTATCGTTCAAGCGAGGTCATTAAAGGCCACTGAAGTATCTAATTACTGAACAGCTGTATTATTGTACTGTGTTAGTCTCCATATTCGAGTTCATCCTATGTTTGGAAGATTGCTATAGGCAAGTAGGCAGAATCCAAACTGTTTGCTCAATTCATCCAACAAGCAAATTATTTGATTTAGAAAGTTTCTAGTTAAGAAATCCACGCATCGTAAATAATACTGGCTCTGGCCCAAACATTATGGATTCCATGGAATGTGTTGTGTAGGTGGCAGTCCAAATAATGTATTCACATGGCATCCTGTAATGTCCCATGTGTATGAAATCATGTTCAATGCTCTGTTGAGATACATAACTTGCGAATGACTCGTTCAAGACGGCATCCAGTACGTGTGGGTGTGGCTGAAATCAATACGATTTTCAATAAATACTTGTTGCTATCCCCTTTTGTGAGATTCTCATTAGATGGAAAAATCCATCTGTTGAGGCCAAAATCGTAGAGAAGACCTATTAATGTAAAAGGAATTCAGAATCAGTAGTCCTTCGCGTCTCGCGATAATCACCCCATCACCCTAGAAGTATAACCGAACTTTCGTAGCAATGATTTGTTTTCTTTGTAAGCCTCTTTCAGACGAAGTGCTTTATACTTATTGGAATCAGTCATGTAGGCATCGGGATAGTGGCCAGTATTCACCATGCCTTCATAGAGTCCTAGCGTATTCCTTGCATGGTGGAGCCTGTTCTTGAAGAGACCATGTGACGCAACAGTGAGGAGCGTGAATTAGGGATAATTGGGTTCAAGCAGTATTGCAGGAAAATAAGTTGATGAATCTGACTGACTTGTGTTTATTTTGCTTCAACCTGAATGAGGTCATCTCAGAGGTTTGATTTTAGTCAGCATGTAGCTTGTTTCACTTTATCAAATAAACTGGTCTGCCGTTGCACCGTTGTTTTTTATCTCCCTACATTAAAAGACATCCGTATGTGCCATAATTTGTTGTTTGATCCAAAGTGTACTCCTTTTCAAGGACACCAAAGTGCACTTTTGGCTCAATATGTTCACTTACAGTTGTTGTACCAAAACGTCGAATTTTTCCATCGACAGTTCAAGAAAAGTGTAATTTACTATTTGATATGTACAAAATGAAAATATCTTTTCCGAACGATAATGATAGAGAGAAACCGGATGTACCACTGTTAGAAATGCTCTCCTTATAAGGTATACTGTTTATAATTTGTGGGTGACTGGGCGTGAACAAGTGATGACTTCACAACCTTCGTGAAAGAGTTGCGAACTGGGTTGAAGTTGAATCAGCTGGCGCGTGGTTCTCATATGGTTTTTCTGCAGTGAAACAGCGATCTGAAGTCCCAAACGGATTTCTTTCTGACGGACAACCACTCTGGTAAGCTCTATCGGATTTCGTGAAATCTGGCTTTGGATCGATAAGTTTTCTCGCCACCGCCACAAGTTCGATAGAAACCACTTCAAGTGTTCTCAAAATGGAGATCAGGATAGAAGCACCCAAACGGACACAAGCTATTTTTCTATATGATTCCTGTAGAATTTGCAAAAGATAGCTTCAACTGTTTTTATTTCATTACCTTTTTAAAACTGTCCCATTGTTGGCTTGATCTTAGTGTTCAGCTCAAAGCGTGATAGTTTGGGAACCCACAGCTTTGACCCTGCCCAGAGTAGTACAATAGCCTGTATGTAGTGAAAACAAGAAGTCAGCAGTTTTGTAGGCATTTTTCATAGTAGTGTTGATGACCGATGACCGTGTTAACGGATTTGAGACATTGCAAGCTTGATTACAACCGCACCGTGCTGCGCGCTCATATATATACGACTGATTGCACATGAAAGTCATGGAGAATATGCTGCTATAAGCCCGTTCAGTCAGCTTTTGTACCCCACCCCGGGGCACGTTTCTGATTGTGTAAACATCAAAGCCACAAAGTTTATAAAATAAGTCTCTACATTAGATCATCTTTACCTGGATTGCTCATTGAATGGAATTAAACTGCTGTTTCTCTCGGTCTTACGTTACTCCACAAAATCAGACGCATTTGGTAGAACTTGAGTGCGTGCTGGACAAACGTGTCTTTCCAAGTGATATCACATGGGCAGTTACTAGTGATTGGCTTTTGTTCGAGCGACGTATTGCACTTTCAACAAGACAATCGTTGTACTATTTGGAATAAAAAATGAAAACAAGTTATGTGAAATTACCAGCAAACTTAAGAGTGGTAGTCTTGGATGGCATTGTGGACCTAAACATTGAGTAGAGATTTATAAGCTGGCCGACTTAAGCGTCTCGCATACAACAAACCTCTAAAACATCCCCACTTTTGCTGTGGTTTATTGTACTTCTTGGCCGTTGTACTTTGAACAGCAAAAACGACTGTCCTAGTTTTGCTACTTTCTAATATATTACATCTTTCTCCTAGGGAACTTCAGCAAAGAAGTAGATCTTACATACATTCAGCACCCAGATGTAGGAGAGCTGTCTAGAAGTGAACATCCGTTCACAAACCGCAAACGCTAGCTTCCTGGCAGCGAAATAAGTTGTGATTTAAACTGCTAATCTGTTTGGTGACGTGGAAAATTTAATACGAACACTAATACAAAAATATTCAGTGAAATCTACTCACAATGGTTGTTGACTTCTCGATACTGACTGTAATTCCCGAGTACGTTTGACGATCCAGAAAATTGAAAGGAAGAAATGGCCTGAAAGTTTATGTTACCGTTTACAATTGAGTAACCAAAACTATGCCACAAAAGTTGCGCTAGTCTGTCGCTGACGGGTACAGACTATCTTCAAAAATCGAACACCATATAAACGCGAGTGGAATTTTTTTGCACAGTGGTGCTGGTTACGGTTGTCCATTCCTAGACCAGTCTAGTGATTCCGATTAACCGTGCGATCAAATGGGTATCACAACGGGCATGTCAGTACAGACATAGCAGACGGAGCGCTCAGAAAACACGGATAGATAATTTAGTGCATTGAGACGGATGTACATGTTAGCACACCTGTGTCGAACGGGGTGGTTTTTTGACGGTGAATGGTGAGTACGGTAGAATCATTAAACCATTCCCACTGACACTGAAAATATTACTGGGAAGAATGGACTTCCTTGTTGAAAGATTATTCCTTATTTGCTACCATCATAAGGAGGTCAGTCGAATTCCACACACTGAATGTTCCCAATGTAGTGAGCGGTTAAAAATTTATCATGGTAGTCGACTACTGCAAACAATGCAGTTAATTTCTTATCATGGTAGTCGAATACTGCAAACAATGCAGTTAATTTCCAGTTAAATTTGCTATGCTTTTCCTAACATCGGATTATTAAACCTTGCGCGTTAAACTTCCAAGTGAGTCTAACTGGGCGCGGCCTGTTACTGAATACATCTCATTACATCCTCAACTTCACAGGGGCGCCGCACGTACATTATTGCAGCCGAAGTTAATGGCTGCAAAACTTATTATTTGATACAAAAGTGAAATTTCCTTTACTTTTGACCTTTGAAACAAATCATCCTGTGCACTCCGTATACAAGTTACCACAAATTCTCCATATAACTTTGACTATTTTTCAGCAACTTACCTGTCAGTTGCTTGGAAATATGATGGACAAAACTGCCTTAATTTTCTGAACTAACCGCAAATACTTGGGCATTTTCGATAAGGTTGATGTCTGGAAAACCCAATTTGTACCTATTACCAGTGCGTAATAAATGATATTCCCATCGAAACTGATAACAATAACTCGAAAATGGTAGCCACTCGATATCTTTACGGACGAATTAGGCAGCTTTCCTACCCATAATTTTCATATGGCTCCATCTCACTCAAAAATACTCTTCAGTATGGTCACCATGGCATACTTGGCCACTAAGATCTTTGCTGAGGTCGTACGGATGCGAATTCAGGCCATATAGTCCATGTGAATGGAAATTTATA
The DNA here is from genome assembly GCF_000715545.1 of Opisthorchis viverrini. NCBI lineage: Eukaryota > Metazoa > Platyhelminthes > Trematoda > Opisthorchiida > Opisthorchiidae > Opisthorchis > Opisthorchis viverrini. The sequence goes on along the minus strand of NW_008752252.1, from coordinate 31,419 downwards.
TAATGTCGTCTATGATTTTAAGTGGTACGTATTTGAATATGGGACGCTTTTTTTTATCCCGGAACATGAATCATTATGATCAATGAACGCACTTCCTCATATCTGGGTGCTTTCAACTTTTGTGCACTTTTATCCGGCTGGGTATGGCGCGCGCCAGTAATCTGCAGTCTTTGCTCGATTTCACATGGCACAGTGCACGTAGCACCCTTGGAAGTTCTTACTTTGTCAGAATTTGTCCTAGTTTGGCCCGCGAATCTCGCCCTATTCAACCGCGATGAATCAATTGCTTCTGCTTTCCCTAAACGGTTCATCAGGACATTTTGGAAGCAGGTCTCACTATTAGACTTTAATTAAATTTGGCGATAGGTCAGATACAACAGTAAAACGTTCAACTTGGTGTTTGTCACAGATGCGCCGTCGGACATGAGGTAAGGATAGATACTACGCCTCAATGGCAGTCTGATCGTTTTGAACCTGAGGGCGTTTCACATACTCACAGTAATGTTATGTGCTATGTGCAGGCCTGTCTGAGCACATGAATTCCGCTTCTGAGCAACCGGACGTGTGTTAAAGAGACAGTGAACGACGTAATACCTTTCATCCACCATTGTTTACTAAATGCAGTTACAAAATTTTTCGAACACCAAATTGGTATTTTGCATGTGTGATGCCCTCGGATAACCAATGTTCTATAAAGGTCTTGGCTGTAACAAGAGGTGTTTGAAACATCGGACAACCGATAATGCAGCAGGTGTGAGTGGCTGAAACAGACCGAAATTCATATAGAATCGTCCGAGTACATAATCCAAAAACCCTTGCTGGTTGATGATTGTAGTTTAAAACCAAGGAATTAGATTCGTTGAGCAACTTCTTTAAACCCAATTTCTCCATAAAACGCAACGACGTAAGAACAGTGGGCATAGGTAATAAGAGGAATATTCCTGAAGTGAACAAACTGTTAGTCGATGAAGTCGCTGTTTGTTGCTTTTAAGTAAAGATATTTAAGTGCACGCACTACATGCTGTTCACTAGGGTTCGGGATCGAATCGATCGAATCGTGTTACCTGTGCCCGAGTAACAAGCATAGCTTTATGCAAGATGAAGAAGATTTATGTTTTGTTATCCTGTCTGTCTGTTCAGTGTATCGTTGTAGTTTTGGATTCATCCGACATTTCAACAGGAAAGTTAAACGCTTTCCAAAATTTTGTTTCACTGACACACGTTTCACTCGCTTTCAAGGCAGTTTTTGTTTCACCTAAGCACTCAGTTTATTTTTATTAAGATATCTATCCAGATGGTAGTTTTCTCCACAGGATGCACTTGGCATTTGATTTTTATTTTTCGTAATCCTGGCCTTATATGAGAATTGAAGCTGAACTTAAAGCGGTCGGCCTTTAGATGAGACTCTCAGAGCTTTCGACAGCCACACATACCTAACCTGAGGGCTACAGTGATCGTTTTATCGCTTTTGCTTATAGTGTAATTACCTTTAATTAACTCCTGTGGGTTGAATAGGTTACCAGATCGCCATTGTTTGGATTACAGTTTTTTCAAACCGTGGAATCAGTATCTGAGTACATGCATTCCGTTTCGATAGCTTTCACCGGTGTTGAAACAGCTACACGCCTTCATTAGCTCATGACAAAATAAGAGCCGATTTTGGAACCTGATCGCATTTGTCATTCTAACGTTCAGTGAACTCAGCCACGCTGTCTTCCACGAAATGGGTTTGACAGGTATTCTTGTCGCCTTTTACTCGATAAAAAGTACAGATTTTTTGTATGTCAGCCTTTGTTTGAGTAGTTCTTATTAGAGTACCCTGTCTGAAACTTTAAATAGAAGGCAGGCAGATGTCACGCAGGTAGAAGGTTTACTAAAGTTAGCTACAACCTAATAGTTGTCTTATTGGTTAAGCAGGTCTTCTTTACGTCCTTGCTACCCTGACTAAATGCTTCACTGTTTGCAGAGTTTTAAATGTGCTCATAACAAATACGACTTCATACTGAATGAACTGTTGTAGTTCTCTCATTTTTTTCAGTTGCTAGTAAACCGTAATTTAAAGCCAGGCGGAGACATTGTTTTAAGAACTAATTTTGAAATTTGATATGCAAAGCTGCTCGCGATTACAATGCTTTTCCAAAACCCAAGCTTTGTCCTGAACTGCGTCATAGCGTCAGCAGTTGCTTAGGTGGTCAATCAATACCAGATGTACAGTAGAGCACCATCAAAATCATTATAGGTGTCTTTCCTCAAGACATCTCGAATTCCGGACACCGGGGGATGTTGGGTTGCAAGCAGCACTCTTAAAAATGGGTTTTAAATGCTAAATGTACGTGTAACACAGGAAAATGTTCCCCGTTATCACAGAATTTCATTCCTGGGGAAAATGTTATTGAGCCTCTTGAGGTCCGGTAAATTTTGTATATGGAAAACACCTGAAAGAACATAGAACATTTAGCATAGGTAGAGTGTTCTGCTACACTCATGAACCCCGGTAAAAGAGAAAACCTTTGGGCTTTCTTGTGATAGCGTTGTTTGACCGGCCATGATTCTGACAGCTTTTGGGGTGAAGTAACCCCGGCCTGTCGTGACGTAGATAGAAGGGAAGAAGAAGGGAATCGTTTACATGAAAAGATTTCAAAGAGGATTCCACCGAAGCGTGCACAATAAACTGGAGACTCCATAGCAAACCAAAACTTTGAACTCGTACAGAACTGCTTGTATAGACATTATCAGGCGTTGCCCATGAGAACCAGTAATTTGGTCTCTGATAGACGGTTTTTCACTTGGTGTAAGCCATAAACCTGACAGAGTACCATTACATTTGCAGAAATCTTCCGTGATTTTATGGAATGATGATTGCTCCAAACATGGCTGCGGCGAGATATTTGAAGGCATAAAGGTATGCATAAACTTCAGTCACTTTGTTTTTGGCTCAATTATATACTCTCAAGAATAAAGGTTAGTGATGGGATCATCAATATCCCCGAATTTTGCCAACATGTACATGGAGGACTTTGAGCAGAAAGCTTTAAACGGATTCTAGTGTCCACCAAGGGTGTCCTTGCGTTACGTGGATGGCACGTTCGTTGTGATAAAGCGGGATAAGGTGAACAAATTCTTTCAGTATCTGAACACTCTGGACCCTCACATTACGTTTAGCATGGAGCTAGGGTTCACACCGTGTACACTACATATCCTTAACTGCATACACACAAGAATGGTGGGAAATTAAAACCACTGTATACCGGAAGTCAACAGATAGCGGTGCGGTCTTAAACTACTCTTCTGCACATCCAAAATCAGTAAATGCCAGCATAGCTTCAGCGATGTTTAGGAGAGTGAGAGCGTTGTGTACACAGGAGGTCAAAAAGTAGCACAACTTGAGGTAAAAAAGCGACTTCAAAATAGTGGATACACAGCAGGTCTAATTAAGCGGCAACTAAGACGTATTGGTGCCAACATCAAGGCCCAACAAGAAGTGGATCGGAACAGTGGTCATTTCATAGAAAACGGGGACATCTGAAGTCATTATAAGGGTACTGAATACGGCTAACATTAGAGTAGCTTTCCGGAAGGAGAAGACTTTACGCTCGGTGTTGGTGCATTTGAAGGATCGCCCTCCGCTTGATATGACTAGGAACTGTGTGTGCAAAATAAAACGTAACGACCGCACAGAGGTTCGTATAGGTCAGACAGCTAGGGAATCGCACACCAGAATCGGTGAGCATAAGCGTTCCATTAAATGACAGCCGATAAACGCAGATGAATATCAGGCGTCAGTCAAAGATTCGGGAAGGGCAGGGCATGCTCTAGACACTGGGTGTGAGAATTACGTTTTGTACGTATATCGGTACAACCCGACAAGCTAGAAATCCAGAATACAGCGAAGCGTAACAACCAGCACGTATGTATTCGAAATGGCGAATATGTACAGCATATGGAATATTAAAACAAGAGAATAATGAATAGAGCAACGAATAGAGTATCAGTCATGTTCATCGCATCCGCCACACCTTGAATGAGCGTGTGGATGTTTATGGTCCAGTGGTGATATTGACCGCAATCTTTCGGATCTTCTCGGAATGGAAACATCAGACTCTTCACAGGTTGTGTGTTCTTCACATACGTTTTGTTCAGATACCATAAGATCATCTACAAAGGACTCATTAGTAGTTGGAACAGCAGGAGTGCCATTAAGAGACTGATATCTGGTATTGAACTCAACCTGGTGAATGTGTCTCCGATGACAAGAGAGATCGTCCAGATCGAGAATTGTTACCATTCGTTTGCCAGTACTATTCCTGTAGCAGGTCCTAAATCATTACCCTTGAAAAATGTAACATCAGCCGTTTTGGCACAGTCAAGACTTGTACGCAACGAAAGAGATTTAAACAGAAGCGCGGAACTCTTCCCAGTAACGGAATGAACGGCGTTCCTGTATTGCATTGGAAAATTACCAATCCAACGGTGCAATTCCGCAAAAGTAGTAGGAGAGAGTGCAATAATGGCAGACTTTAGTGTTCGGACAAAATTTTCAGCAAGTCCATTCGACTGGGGATGTCGCGGAGCAGTAAACAAATGTCGACATCCAAGACTCTTCAACCATTCCTCGAGGAATTTTGCAGTGTGTGCCGTTATCAGTGACCAAAACATTTGGTACACCTTCATGGCTGAATACTTTCCTCAAGGCTTGCTGAGTGAATTCGGCACTTGCAGAAGTAGTTAGAAAAACTTCAGGCCAACGTGAATATGCGTCAATAAGAATTAAAGCATAGTATTTACCGAGAAAAGGACCACAGTAGTCAGCATGAACTCGTTGAAATGCTTCACAAGTAACTGGCCACGGATGCCACTGTGAAGACTTGTTATGAATCTTATGTGCACACTTAACACAATTCTTAGCAGTATGCTTGATATCAGCATCCAGTTCCGGCCACCAGCATGACAAGCGTGCAAGGGATTTCATTTTATCGACACCCAGATGACCAGAGTGTAAATCTGCAAGAACAGCCGCTCGCTGAGTCGGTGGAATGACAACTCTATCCTCAAAACACAGCAAACCATCCGGAGTAACGGACAAGCTTTCGCGGCGACAGTAAAAAGCAGGAAATCGGCGTCGTTCTTGCTGCGTCCAGCCACGTCGCAGTGCAGAGAAAATGGGAGCGAAATATCTTTTAGTGTCAGCAACAAGCACATCCCGCTTGACTGGTAATGGTTGAATCAGTAGACAATCTGAGTTGTTTGAATCAGAGTCACATGATAGAATTCTTGACAAGAAATCGACATGGGGAATCATTTTCGCACTACGATGAACTGCTGTGTAGGTGTAAGAACTCAGTGCAATAATACACCGTTGCACCATAGCGGCAGATGACTTCGCCAGAGACTTCGTTGGATGATACAAGAACTTCAAAGCCTCGTGATCAGTAGCAATGGTAAAGTTCAATCCAAAAAGATACTTATGAAGCCGTTTGACAGCCCAATATACAGCAAGTGCTTCTCGTTGAGTCTGAGAATATCCACGTTCGGCTTTTGAAAGTCGACGGGAAATGCAGATCACTGGTCTACCACACTGTTCAAGGATTGCCTCTATTCCAGTGGGAGAAGCATCAGTACTGATCGTCGAATGATGTTTGGCGGAAAACGGCTTCAAAACAGCTGAAGACTGAAGATAACCAAGCAGTGCACGCAACGTCTTCTCATGGTTGGAGGACCGAGAAAATTGATTGGAAGATATGACATCAAACAGGCTGTACGATCCTGTGCTAAGGCCGTGATCTCAAAGCAAGGAATAGGTACTTAGCCTAAACGCACGATCTAGATGTCCTATCTGACAGGTAACGTGTAATCTAATTCACCAACGGACGGTCAGTAATAATTGCGGCGAAACCGAATTCTACGAACGAGGTTTAAGATTCACACCACAGCGACTAGTGGCCGAGGCGGTGGAAATCGCCAAGCATCCCAGCGTGAATAAAATGGAAGGGGTAGAACTTGCAAACGTGTGGAGAGTGGTCTTAGATCAGCCGACGTGACACGAGGTGGTGTGCAGTTATCAGTGAAATGGCCTGGGTGTAAAAGTACAAAATCCAAGTAGAGTTAGATCCAATTAACCACCCCATCCCCACTCCCAAACCAGCACCCTTGGACGAACACAAGTGAACAAAATCTTGAACGACCCCAAGAGGAATTTTCCATTAAGGTATCCTTTACTGAAAATGTAAGGACGAAAAACCTGGGTTCATCATAAAGCTGAATCTTCCCTAACCAATATATCGTAAATCTTAGTCCTCTCCAGTAATCAACAAACAGGAACATCAGACTGAACACTCAGCACTGATGAAGTCACTAGTCACAAGGAGTCTCACGGATTGCTTCCCTAACTGCCTTAAAACCCAATCAACCTACTTACTTACTCACTTTGTTTGAAGAAGCTTTGGTGTCAAAAGCGAAACGTTGCCCAGCAAACAATTCACAGATTGCTACCAAACCCCTCCGAAACGATGACTGCACAATCGCTCCAAACGTTTTCCAATTCAACGTTGATTAAATTCTCTGAGTTCAATATGTGTGTCTAATTCATCATCTCGAGGCCCTCATCACTGTGTCCGATGAAACATTTGAGGAAGTCACACGACGAAGGCTCGAAACCCCGTCATGAGACTGATGGTAAAGATCACGAATAGCCACAGAAGCCCTCTAGGTTCTGAGAGCAAAAATGAAGATGGACAATAAGCNATTTGTAGGGCAAATCACTTCAAAGCATATATAGACCATCCACTTTAAAGTTTTGCACTTCCATACTTGACGTGTTCAAGCAACTTGCAGCATAAGACGAAAAACGGAATATATCCGGTACCTCCTAGATGGGCTGCATGTAAAATCACTGCATTACGTATCTGCCGCTTCCAGGTGGGACCTCATTGTGATGAACATGACTGATACTCTATTCGTTGCTCTATTCATTATTCTCTTGTGTTAATATTCCATATGCTGTATATATTCGCCAATTCGAATACATACGTGCTGGTTGTTACGCTTCGCTGAATTTTTGATTTCTAGTTCGTCTGGTTATTTCGATATAAGTCCGAAACTTAATTTTCGCACTCATCTTTTGGGAGGATAAATCTTTCTTAATTGTCCTGAATGATGTAGCCCCGAGGGCCCAGTTATAATTCAGTTAAAACGGCGGTAGGTTGCTGTCAGCGCTCCCGAAATCTGTATTTTTGACGAAGTGAAATGACTTCTTTCTACCGAAACTCCTTTGAATAGACGGTGGTGCGCTGTAAAAGCAGTTGAAGTGTATGTGCGTATGAGAGTTGTCCATTTACGAAACTCGAAGTGATTTTGGTGGATTAATTTTGATGCCGCAAGACTGACTGAGATATTGGCGCAGGGTATATTGCCTGGTTTACAAAAGTGAAGAGATTTCGGTTCCTATATGTTATATACGATAGGCTTATAGCCAAACTTATGTGCACGTTAGAGATATGACAAGGAAAGCTCTGTGCGTGTCCGAGAAAGGGATGGGAACCCGATGGTCCCCCGGAAGCCGCTTCAGATTGTTTTAAATTACAGCATAAATGTCTCCCCTCTTTTACCGGTCAGCCATCTCGCTGGAATTGATTTGCAAACCTTCAGTTTACAGTTTTACACGGAAGACAGTATGTAAAGCTTATGCACACAATATGGTTAGAATAACTAAAAGTACCCTGTAGTGTCTGTAATCCGGTGTCACATTTACCATTCTTCCTGAACTTGAACCACACTTTGTAACTGTCGTTCACATTGTATCATGACGTTTGTTTTAATGTTACGAATACACAATTTTCCGGTTCGACCTGCTGACTTCTTGCTGAACGAGCGTATTTACGCTCCGCTGAACTGTTTGTTGACTGCTGAACCAGTGGGACTAAATCTCTGTGTTTGTGTCAACTGTTGAACGTCACAATAAATCCCTGTGACATTTTTTAGCCGTGAATGATTTTCCTACCGTGGAATACATCACTCAGGTGGAACCATCTGTGGGAAATTTCGATAAGTGAATATTTCCTTCCACAGCCAGTTACTGCGTTTTGATCGGTGTAGTGGACTATTGGATCTACACATTCGTGAGTCCCCAGTTGACTATTGATTCTTACCCTATTGTGATTTTGTGATTTTGTATTGGGTACTTTTGCTTGTTAATTTATCCGAACACGCTGATAAGGTGCTAGTCGGCTACAACCCAGCAACCCGAGGAGAAAGCATTCTCGTTCTAGTGGGTTATAGACGCTTCACTGTGGAGTATCAACCATGCAGAAATGCTTTCAAATCCTAAGCTCTTGAAGAATGAATTAGGGGCTATGAGGCAGCGGTGTAATGAGGCACAGCAATTTTGTGTGCTGATGCACACTTACGCAGCACAGTCAGGGTTCAGACGGCTGACTGATCATATTTGAAGTTAATTGTTAGGAACTTTCGTCGAGTATTGAAGCTGAACAATTTTAGGTACCCGAAATGGCAAAACCTTTGGAACGCGGTCTTAGCAATAAAAACTTAGCCCTTCGCTTTCAAGACAGACCATGTCAGAGTCTTAGAACCGTGTCGTCTCCGTGTAAATCAGGACATGAAGATATTAGATACAACTAAGCTGACGTTGTGGAGAGTGAATGATAATGGTTGTGGCCCCAAAAGTTTGACTGTCTGTATTCTGCCTCAATGAACTTGTCAAGCCCAAACTTATCAAGGCGAAACGGTGTCTAACCAAATTTGTCTTTGCACAGCAGGACATTCGTTAACTCCTGCACAAGACGAGCCCGTTCTGCGCAGTGAAGCCAGACGAAGTCCATTCAAAAATCCTGAAGAAAACGTCATTCACGCTGGCACAGCATTTCTATACGGTGTTTCGATGGTTGCTCGACTAAAGCAACCTTGTCTGCTTGGAAGGGAGCAATTGTCACGCTGGTCTGCAAAACTCGTGACAAACTATAGCTCAGTGGCTAGAGGCCTATTTGCCTCACTGGCGATGGAAGGCATTTGAAGCTGGCCACTCCACAGCACCTTACTGCCAACAACTTAATATATCTAGTGCAACACGAATTCCTTCCAAACCGCCCTTCCGTGACGAGCATGCTCGTATTTATGGACAGCTTGGCCCAAGCTAAGGACGACAGACTCTTAGCGGGTACATATTCTTGACTTACCAAAAGCATTCGATTGAGTCCCACACGTCTGCTGCTCCATAAACTCGGGTCTTAAGGGATTCAAGATGGAATTCTACGCTGGATTAGGACACAACATTCCGGGTGAAAACAGGTTCGACCTACATTTCTCCGGTGCCTGTCCCCATTGGAGTCCCTCATGACTATTTTGAGAACACTTCTGTTCATGATCCACGTCAACGACCATCTAGACGTTCTTTCAGGTCCATGTCTCCTTTTTACAGATGACTTGAAATCCTGGAGTTCAGATGTTAGTGCCCTGCAAACGGACATAGACGTTGCAAGGCAGTGCTTCTGGACTGGCACCCCCTTTGAATGACGAAAAATGTGTATATAAGTCATTCAAAGGGAACCAAACGAACTTTTTGTCGTGTGTGGTGAGGATGAATCAGAAGACATCACGAGAATGGATGCCAAAAAGGACTGGGAATCTGGATGTCTCCAGACATGCCCTTACCACTGCACCACGAGAAATCAGCTCAACAGGTATTTGCCGTTTTACGAATGATTCGGTGGATCATCCCCGCATTACTCGCGTAGAATTCGAGATGCTATATGAGGTCCACGTCAGACCTCTTGAATATGGCAACCAAGTTGTCTACTCAGAACTCAAGAAGGACACAATCCCTATTAAGCGTGTCCAACGAGCTGCCCTAAATCCGTGGACTACTAAACGTATCTCTTGATGCTTGACCTCTTTCTTGTGGAGTATCGTCTACTCCGAGGGGTACTGATGCTTACTTTTGGCTTGTTTGAGCAAGGTTTGACCAACGGTTTTTTCACTGTTGACCCAGGCTACGCACACCGAGGTTTCCAGGCTCAGAGCACACACTGCAATCAGGAAAACATTTTCTTATTTCGGGTAGTTGGTATGTAGGAAAACCTTCCTCCGACGGTTGACCACGTTAAATCTAGTACCCACTTTAAGGCACTAGTAGACGGCCTTTCATGAGAATCCTCGCGCTGAAAATTCGAACAGTGGTGCTACACTTTTTTCCTTTGTGCCATTCAGGCGAATAGTAGCCGATGAACGACAAGAACAAAACCGACCAAAGAAGCTTGGGCAAAAGCCTCGATATATTAATCCGTGTATTAATCCAGTGTAATAATCTGTGAATCCGTGGGAGGTCCACCTATCATCCAGGTACGAGTGCTTTCCCGGCAAATTTTACCTTCAGTCGGGGTAGCGCATTTCGCACACACTGATATGCGGTTTCAGTTTTCAGCTTGAACAAGCTTGGCATCGGATAGTACATACCGTACCATGCCGACTTGAATATCGTCCTCATATCTTGTCAAAGTTTTCTGAGGAACGCGATACAACGGGACTACAGAGGGTGGTTGGGGATGTTGGTGAAACAGTCCATTGGAAAAATAAACTTTTTAGCCAGCATATCCGGAAACTTTCGTCGAAACCAAAAGTAGTGCCTCGCGAAAAAAGCTGACTTCTCCAGAGAGAGGGAAGTGTACTCTTGGAAATTTTACCCCAAACTTTGCTCTTCGCTGTAAAGCTTGAAGCCTTCAGAAGTTGCAATGATGCAAGACTATCATGCCTGCGGTGGAACTTCACATTCTGTGAAAAAATGAATGTGGAGGATTAATGATGCCAAGTGGTCGGTGCTTTGGCAATTAAATCGTGCATCAAGCACACGAATTTGAATAGAATTCTGGTGGGGAGTTATTGGTGAAAGATATTGGAACTATTTGTCCGCTAAGCACATAGTATTCTGAAATACGAATAAACAACCGACAAAGTAAAAAGGAGATCTCTCAGAGGCAGCATTTTGCCGCTGATATTACAAATCTTGTAGCTACAACTTAGCCACACACATGATTGTACGTATCACCGACACTCGCTGGGTCACTACATCTGTCTTTTCTTCGTACATTCACAGATAATGCCACAGAATCGTTCAGAATAATTCATCGTATGTTCCATGTAGCTACCCTTTCGCCACATACATGATTGTACAGGTCACCGCCAATTGCTGGATCACGAGATCTATTTTTTTCACTTGCACTCACAAATCACGCTACAATCGCGACTAACTTGACTACACAGCTCACAGTCAAGCCCTTCATCCCAAGACCTCGTTTTTTCCCTAATAGTACAAACCACGATACACATCCGATATCGACTGTCTACCGTCTGGTACGGCAGCAAAATGTCATGTGCTGACACCCACACATACACATACAAACGTCCTACAAATAGGATGCCAGCACAGCAACACGACACAACTCAACAGAGCTTCGCACGTCGCCCAGCTCGGAGCAGAGTCGCTCAGGATTTTTACGGCGTTTCACTCACGGATATCCAGGACTACGTGTGGCTGTTACAACAGCGAAGATACATGAAACCTGCATCCGGATTTATAACAGGATTTATCAAACTGTACCTGCGAAACGATAAGTCCCTTGTTCGCATATATATATTTGTTGTAATAATTTTACTCAACAAGCGGACATTGTTGGTGCTCCCCGTTTTCTCGATCGCATAACTAGTCTCCGGATTCCGTTAGACCATTAACAAATTGGTGAGCCCAACGTTTTTGAACTCACGAAACTTCTGAAATTTTTTTCGTTCTGACTTCCATATATCCATATTTCTATTCATGTCCGACACACCCAGGGCTCAGCCACTAAACCCGCTATTACCTCAACCAAATATCAACGCCGCGTCTGCTCACCTACCTACGTTGTAGCACCATGATCCGTGCATCTGGTTTACTCTTATAGGAATCACCTAGGAGCACACCATGTATTATCATGTTTTATCAGCCCTAACTCCTGAGATAGCGGCAGATTTACGTGATATTCTTATGGCACCGAATAACTCCTAGCCATTTACACAACTTAAAAATACATTAATTATGCAAACTGCATTATCCGAACATAAACGCCTAGAACAACTGATAAACGGTGAAACATTAGATGGTTCTACACCGTCCCAATTCTTACACCGACTTTACAGAATTTTGGGTGACAGAAAAATCGATGACGAGTTGCCCAGGCAGCTCTTCCTCGAAAGTTTACCAACACATGTGCAGTCGATTCTCGCTCCGGATACAGACAACGTCCCTTTGACGCAGCTGGCAAGTATTGCCGATAAAACACTCGAAATACAGCCTTCTACTTCAAATATCAATTTTCTTGACTCGTCTAGCACAATTTCCTCAATCAATGCTCGTCTCGATGAGCTCGCTAATCCAATAGCTGCTATTCGTTTTGATCGTTTTCAACGTCGTCGATCTACGCCTCAGCCTGCATGCAAGCGATATCACTCTCTTGCCTCTAAACGTTCCCAGGGGTACCGCTATTATCACACCCAGTTCGGCCGATCTGCTCGAAAATGTGCAAAACCTTGTTCATTTCGGGTATCATCACCAGCAAGAAATTTTCAATCGGAAAAAGAACAGGCCGGACAGTAGAGGCGAGTAGTGTCCCAGGCCTAGATCACAGCTCTCGCCGTCTCCTTCTCCTGGATAGGAACTCTGGCCTCCGCTTTCTGGTCGACACAGGTGCTGATATTGGCGTAATACCTGTAACAGCCGCGGATTCCAAACTGACTCCCTCCCCGCTCACATTGCGGGCGGCAAACGGCACTTGCATTAAAAAATATAGACAACGAGCGCTAGACCTCAACCTCGGTCTACCCAGGGCATTCAAATGGTTTTTCATCATTGCAGACGTACATCAGCCAATTCTGGGAGCAGATTTTCTGACTCACCATAATTTACTAGTAGACCTAAAACGTCATAGTCTACTTGACGCCACTCCCCAATTAACAGTCAGAGGAAGATATTAATTCATCCGATAGATGGCAAGTGAAACCCATTTTATAACGAATTTTGATGGGGGAAAACGGAATGCTATTTGCGATGCCTCGAATGGTCAATGGAATGTTATCAGAGTGCAGATGAAATATAGCCAAACTGAATAAGAGACAAGTTTGTCATTTGCGGTGCTAGTCAGGTTTTTTGCTAATTGCACGCACCCATTGCTTTTTAGGGTTGCTATGAATACATCCTTTACTTAAGTCAAATAGGCAGCCGCTGTGACAATGGACTGCATTTGAAAGCTGTTCAGTATTTTGGGAGTTTTTTTCACGAAGAACAGGACAATAACTGGGCAGAGTATTCTAAGATTTCTATAAACCTGGTCGACTTAAATGATAAACTGTAATCTCATGGTCCAACTAGAAGACAAAATATTCCAAACTTCGCAGATGAAGACTCTAAATGTGCCCGATCCGCTTAGAAATCCGGGTGCTCCAGATCACGTAAGGCTTTCTGTTACTAATTTAGCCCTTTATAAAGAGGGGTCGTTGAAACCCTTTTCTCAGCAAATCGTAAAATTTGCACAATTAATGTCAGATATTGATGGCCTTTCAGGTTTAAAGTTCGAACGGTTAGAAGGAATCAGCCGTTCAAAGTTGTCTTTGGGGCNTACCTCCTGAAATAGCGGTAGATTTACGCGATATTCTTAAGGCACCGGATAACTCCTAGCCATTTACACAACTTAAAAATACATTAATCACACGAACTGCATTATCCGAACATAAGCGCCTAGAACAACTGATAAGCGGTGAAACACTAGATGGTTATACACCGTCCCAATTCTTACGCCGACTTTACAGCATTTTGGGTGACAGAAAAATCGATGACGAGTTGCCCAAGCAGCTCTTCCTCGAAAGTTTACCAACACATGTGCAGTCGATTCTCGCTCCGGATACAGACAACGTCCCTTTGACGCAGCTGGCAAGTATTGCCGATAAAACACTCGAAATACAGCCTTCTACTTCAAATATCAATTTTCTTGACTCGTCTAGCACAATTTCCTCAATCAATGCTCGTCTCGATGAGCTCGCTAATCCAATAGCTGCTATTCGTTTTGATCGTTTTCAACGTCGTCGATCTACGCCTCAGCCTGCATGCAAGCGATATCACTCTCTTGCCTCTAAACGTTCCCAGGGGTACCGCTATTATCACACCCAGTTCGGCCGATCTGCTCGAAAATGTGCAAAACCTTGTTCATTTCGGGTATCATCACCAGCAAGAAATTTTCAATCGGAAAAAGAACAGGCCGGACAGTAGAGGCGAGTAGTGTCCCAGGCCTAGATCACAGCTCTCGCCGTCTCCTTCTCCTGGATAGGAACTCTGGCCTCCGCTTTCTGGTCGACACAGGTGCTGATATTGGCGTAATACCTGTAACAGCCGCGGATTCCAAACTGACTCCCTCCCCGCTCACATTGCGGGCGGCAAACGGCACTTGCATTAAAAAATATAGACAACGAGCGCTAGACCTCAACCTCGGTCTACCCAGGGCATTCAAATGGTTTTTCATCATTGCAGACGTACATCAGCCAATTCTGGGAGCAGATTTTCTGACTCACCATAATTTACTAGTAGACCTAAAACGTCATAGTCTACTTGACGCCACTCCCCAATTAACAGTCAGAGGAAAGTCGACAGTTACTCCGAACACTTAACCAATAACGCTATCACCACACGGCTCTTCTCGTTGTCACGACTTACTCCAAGAATTCCCGGAGCTCTCAAGCCCGAATTTTCATCAAGCAGAACCGACACACTCTGTAGGTCATCACTTAGGCACACGAGAAACTCCCGTTTACTCACGTCCAAGGCGACTTCATCCAGAAAGACTAAAAATTGACAAAGCAGAATTTCAGCACATGCTGCAGTTGGGAATCATTCGGCCATCCAAAAGTGTGTGGTCTTCGCCACTTAACATGGCCCCAAAGAAATCTGCAACAGACCGGAGATCTTGCGGCGATTATCGAGCACTAAATAACATAACGACCCCAGATCGTTACCCCATTCCGCACATTCACGTCTTTGCATCCAATCTAGTGGGCTGTACAATATCTTCCCACGTTGATATCTTTCGGGCCTATCACCAAATTCCAATTCACCTCGAGGACATTCATAAGACTGCAATCACTACACCTTTTGGTTTGTTGGAGTTTTTGCTCATTCCCTTTGGCTTGAGAAATGCAGTCCAGAAATTTCAGCGTTTTATTGACCAAGTACTTTCCGTTTGTGTTTGCTTATTTAGACGACATCCTAGTCGCCAGTAATAGCATAAAGCAACATATAGAACATTTGCGTCTTTTATTCACAAGATTGCGCAACCATGACGCTGTCATCGACGCATAAGATGTATTTTTGGCGTGCCTACATTAAATTTTCTTGGACATACGGTTAATCAGGATGGTATCTCACCCGCTGATGATGAACACGATGCCATCCGAAATTTTCCCTTGCCCACCTCTTTTAAACAACTTAAGCGTTTTTCGGGTATGATTAATTTTTACAGACGCTTCATTCTCAAGGCTGCATCATTGTTAGCATTACTCACCAATCTCCTATCCGGAAAACCAATACGTTTCATTTGACCGACCCTGCTGTTTCTGCTTTTGAACAAGTCAACACTTCCCTAGCGAATTCTTTCAAGTTGTTTTAATTAGAACCCAACTCTGTATTGTCACTTAACGTGGACGCCTCCAACGACTCTGTAGGTGCTGTTTTGCAGCAAACTATTGACATTACTCAAGAGCCCCTCGCATTTTTCTCTCATAAACTGTCGCCAACCGAGTCCCGTTACACCACGTTTGGTCGTGAACTGCTCGCTATTTACCTATTCATCCGTCACGTCCGACACTTACTGGAAGGTCGCTAATTTCATGTTTACACGGATCACAAGCCACTGACTTTGGCACTAAAAGCATCATAAGACAAAGCTTGGCAAACAGGTTTTTTACCGTTGACCCAGCAATCACCCGGCGGGGGCATAATAAGATAATTTTCAAGCTCAGAGCACACACAATCATTGGACGAAATTTGTTCTCATTTCGGGTAGTAGGTGCGTGGAATGACCTTCCTCCGACGGTTGTCCACGCCTACTTCTAGAACCCAGTCTAAAGCACTGTTAGACATTTATTTATGCAAATCCCCGCGCTGGCAAGCATACTGCCACGCGCTGAGAACATAAAGAGCAGTGCTACACCTTTTTTCACTTGTGCCTTTCAGGTGAACGACAGCCACTGACCGACAAGAACGAAACCGACCCGGAAATCTTGGGCAAAAGCCTCGATCCTGTGTATTAATCCGTGAATCCGTGAATCTCCTCGTGAAATTCGACGCTTTGATTACATTTTGCAGTTCACCAGCGACATTTAACACATCTCAGGTCGTGGCAACATAGTTGCCGATTACTTGTCAGGCCGGCGGTAGATTCGCTACACCGTACCCCCGGCATTGACCTCAGTCGCATGGCGGAACTTCAAAAAAAGAAATTATCTTCGACGTCACTAAGTTCGAAGTCATCCCTGAATATACAGCCGATGCCGCCACAAACAGCACCAGGAACTATAGAGTGTGATACTGGGACGGTTAATCCGAAACCGCTGGTCCCACAATCCATGCACCGACAAGCTTTCGAGTCATTACATAATGTTTTACATCCAAGTATACGTTCAACGCTTAAACTCATCTCCCAGCGTTTCGTATGGCCGGAAATGAACAAAGACATGCGTGAAAGGACCAGGACCTGCCTAGCATATCAGCGTTCTAAGGTTATTCGGCAAACACCATCACCCATAGGAACCTTCGCTGCTCCTGACAGTAGATTCGATCACGTACACTTGGATATTGTTGGTCCTCTACCCCCATCTAACGGCTACTCCTACATACTCTATATTGTAGGTCGTTTCACTCGATGGCCTGAGGCCATCCCCATCAAAAACATATCTGCAGACACCACTTCTAAAGCACTTGTTAGCCTATGGATTTCCACATTCAGCGTTCCGTCGTATATCACCACTGACCGCGGCTCGTAGTTCGACTGCCACTTATTCAGACATCTGGCAGGATTGCTTGGTTGCACGTTCGATGGCTTATAATCCTCGGGCGAATGGATTGGTTGAACGGTTTCATCGTCACTTGAAGCCTGCCATTATAGCTAACAACGACCCTTGTAATTGGTATGACGTCACCAGTGATATTACTAGACCTACGCACCATGTTTCGTTCCTCATCGCATTGTTCATCAGCAGAGTTAGTTTTTGGAACAACTTTACGCATTCCCGGGGAATACTTTTCGTCCGCTGTAGAAACACCGACCAATTCACCCCATTATGTGAATCGATTGCGAGAAAATATGTCAAAACTCCGATATCAGTCATCTCGCACTCCGAACAGTTCATCATATGTTCCACAGACTTGCCTACTTGTTCACATGTTTTTATATGTTCTGATCGTGTTAAAAAAACCTTTGCAGCTTCCTTGTGATGGTCCTTGTCTTGTGATTTTTTGTCATCCCAAGTATTTCACCATACAATTTAACAATAAGTCTGATAATGTTAGTATCAATCGTTTGAAACCAGCTTATACTGATTTTGTTGACTCAGGACGTCTTGGAAACAACACCGGCGACGTCAAGCCCAAAAGCAACGCGACCGAAGTTTCTCCGAAGCCAACTCATGCCACGTCTCCAAATGTGCAATGCAGAATCACACGCTCCGGCCGTCATGTTCAATGGCCCGATCGTTTTGTCCCTGGTAAGCCCTAATCATAACATACATCTTTCTTTCTAGGGGGACGGTATTTGTAGCTACCCCTTGGCCACACACATGACTTTACAGGTCACCGACACTCGCTGGATCACGAGATCTGCCTTTTTTTCTTACACGCACAAATCACGCCACAGAATCGTGACTCACTTGACTACACAGCTCACAGTCGAGCTCTTGATCCCAAGGCTCGGCTTTCTTCCCCTACACGTTCAACTCACGACACACAAAGGTGACTCATCTGACAGACTGTCTACCATCCGATAAGGTAGCAACAAGTCATTTGCTGACACCCACACCCACACACGCAAACGCCCTACATATAGGATAACAGCAAAGCGCAGCAACCAATACAACTCAACAGAGCTTCGCAAGTCGCCCAACTCGGAGCAGAGCAGCTCAGTATTTACGGCGCTTCAATCACGGATATTCAGGAATACATGTGGCTGCTACAACAGCGAAGAAAACCCAATACCTGCATCCTGACATCCAACAGGATTTATCAGCCTGTACCTGCAACACGATAAGTCCCTTGTTCGCATATATATACCTGTTGTGATAATTTTAGTCAACAAGATGATATCGTTAGTGCTTTCCGTTTTTTCGTTCGGGTTCTACTGAAGCGTTGAAAATCTTGCTTGCTGCTTCTGCTCACTGGCTGCTTGCGCTGGAGCATGGTAATTTTTTCGACTACTATATCGCTGAAATGTTCTTCAACCATGGTAATCGTGGTGTACACTACCTTCAGATCCACGTCGAACACTCGCAACTGAAGGCAAAATGGACGGGAAAGCTTGCTAGTCGCCTGCGATCTAGAATACTGCACATACTCACTATCGTATGCCACAGTTGGTAGCCACCTCCTTTAGATCGATACTTGGAATTTGCTAATGCCAAATCGCTGCATTTCGCAAACAAACAATGGAGCCCCACAAACTTTAACAACAGGACATTCAAACTGCTGTCATCCTTAACAGGCACGCCTATATGACCACTGGCGCGCAACACATTTGTGGTACCTTACAGATAAAAAACGCTTTATCTAAGCGCCCAAACTTATGGCGCGAACATTACACGTCAAGATGATTCTACAGTTTTACTGAACAATGGTAGATCTCCATGGACGACTTAGGCCTCCTGAACAAACAAACAACCAATTATTCTCCTGCTGCTCGTCGCACCAGGAGTTGCTTGAGTGCACTTACAACCAATATTTTTGCAGGTTGTGGGAATGCTGCATGTGCTTGTTGCGGCAAATCGCACGAATGAGTCAGCAGCAATCGAAATACGCTCGCTTGAACACAGGCGCCTGGATCATTATTCGGGTGACGACTGACATACCGATGAGCACACTTGTCAGCGTTCCAAAATGGCCGTACGCGTTCAAACTTGTACGCAATAAACGAGTAATCGACTGTGCGAAAATGTCCCACTGCACACCTGTCCATACGTGAGGGCCGGTAAACTAGGTTGGTGGGTTTACCATGTGCCCGCTCCTCGTTGGAATTATCGTTGCTCATTCTCAAATTCCGCGAGAGGATAACACTCACAAATGGGAAATTACTTAAGCATCTGCCGTTTACGCAGCATTCGACCGCCGATACGTCATATGGACCAGTAAGACAACAAAATGACCATAAAAGCCTCCCCGATATTATCCCGTGGTGCGATATGTTTGGATTCGGCATAGTCATCGTCGTTACCGTGGCTGATGGATCACTTCGCGGGGACTTGGACAGCACGGGATCAGAACGAGAGATGAACAATTGTAGCAGTTCGCCAGCTCTGAAATAGTCGTAACCCAGCCCTGATCTAAAGCCATAAGCCCCCTCTGATTGAAGTTAAGGGAATTAGTCGTATCCGAAGCTCAAAGACCGCATTCAGCCCTCAACGTTCTGCATTTGCTGACTTAATTCGGCGATTTTCGTGAGCTGAAGTGGAGGTGCGCTGGAGACCCAGCGTTCAGTTGACAATGACCTCAGCATGTCGCCCATCTTACCATTAAAGCACTTTTGCCACTTATTTATGTGACATTTCGCGCTGGCAATTTTGTGACCCGCGCTGAAACCCTAAAAAGCAGTCCTATAACCTTATCCGATTGCGCCATTTAGGCAAACATGAGCCGCTGAACGGGAAGCTTTAAATACCCCTGTGTAATGCAGTTGAAACTCGACTATATCCGCTTGCGTGTCTATCACATGACCTTATGTGTGGCCCTCCCTCTCTCCCTATCTCAGGTAAATAGGACAAGCCACCACGCGCCCCGGACAGGAAAGGTTACCTCGCTTGTACACCACCCTGACTGACCGTGATTTAACTTTGTACTCCCCGACTCCCGGTTTCGATTACACGTGTATTGGTGCCACGCTCCCGTCTTCTTTCCCTTGTCACCCGACCTGTGCATGTTCTGTGTGTGGCGTGTGGATACAGTAGTACCAATCTCTATATCTGCACATTTCAGAACCGTCGTGTGCCGTCGCTGCATCCCCTCGAACGCCGAATACCGCTGACTTCCTGACGTCCCACTCTACATCCGTGACAGAGGTGGGACTAAAAAATGGACCCAAAAGACGAACTCAAGCCTCCCGTCGTATTACAGGCGCAGAAAACGTCGAATTCTTCTCTTTTTTCCTACCAAACCTGTCCCGCCCTGCGCCCGCCCAGTATTTTCTGCCCCGGTGAAGAGTTCATCCTCTGGATTTTCAGAGCCCGTTCCTACCTCAAATTAGGACCAGCTTCCTAGAACGGACAGTATCTGTTCAGTCTACTTGACGTTTCTGCATCACGACAACTACTGCCAACCGTTACCTCAATCACAGGGCCACCAACCACCCTATGGGTGATCTTGGACGATCTTCTCACAATCACACAACCAACTCAGCTCCAGTTAGAGAGGTTCAGGGAGCGGAAGTAACAACCCGGAGAACCCCTGGACCAGTACTTGGGGGGTCTCAGGGACCTCGCAACAAAAATTTACTCGGCAGAAGAAAAAATAAATACTGAGGATGAGTTACTCCAACAGTTAACCCTGGCCTGAGGGCAAAACTCATCCGTCGTTATCCGGATAATGCACGGGACGCAATCTAAGTCGTCCGCAATTATGAGCCAACGTCAGGGTTGGAGCCACAATTTCATGCCCATAAACTAACCACCGATCCCGGTCCGGGTCAGCCACAGCAGGAGTGCCATTAAGAGACTGATCTCTGGTATTGAACTCAACCTGGTGAATGTGTCTCCGATGACAAGAGAGATCGTCCAGATCGAGAATTGTTACCATTCGTTTGCCAGTACTATTCCTGTAGCAGGTCCTAAATCATTACCCTTGAAAAATGTAACATCAGCCGTTTTGGCACAGTCAAGACTTGTACGCAACGAAAGAGATTTAAACAGAAGCGCGGAACTCTTCCCAGTAACGGAATGAACGGCGTTCCTGTATTGCATTGGAAAATTACCAATCCAACGGTGCAATTCCGCAAAAGTAGTAGGAGAGAGTGCAATAATGGCAGACTTTAGTGTTCGGACAAAATTTTCAGCAAGTCCATTCGACTGGGGATGTCGCGGAGCAGTAAACAAATGTCGACATCCAAGACCCTTCAACCATTCCTCGAGGAATTTTGCAGTGAAGTATGTGCCGTTATCAGTGACCAAAACAGTTGGTACACCTTCATGGCTGAATACTTTCCTCAA
>NW_008752252.1:4394-9301 GCF_000715545.1 Opisthorchis viverrini | reverse complement strand
CGTTGAGTCTGAGAATATCCACGTTCGGCTTTTGAAAGTCGACGGGAAATGCAGATCACTGGTCTACCACACTGTTCAAGGATTGCCTCTATTCCAGTGGGAGAAGCATCAGTACTGATCGTCGAATGATGTTTGGCGGAAAACGGCTTCAAAACAGCTGAAGACTGAAGATAACCAAGCAGTGCACGCAACGTCTTCTCATGGTTGGAGGACCGAGAAAATTGATTGGAAGATATGACATCAAACAGGCAACTTGCATGTTTGGCCAAATTGGGAATGAAACGGGAGTAATAGTGGAGTGCTCCTAGAACGGAACGAAGTTGTTGTAGATTGGCAAGCATGATGAATTTTTCCAGTCGCGACGCCCATATGTGAGAATTATTTTCGGTACTTATATCGGTATAATCTAACGAGCTAGAAAGCCAGAATTCAGCGCAGCTTAACAACCAGCACGTGAGTATTCGAATTGGCGAATATGTACAGCATATGGAGAAGTAAAACAAGGGAATAATGATTAGAGCAATATAGAGTATCAGTCATGTTCATCACACTGGAATAATCGACCGGAAGCCGTACGAACTGCCCCTACTGCCGCCAGTTCGGGAGAAGAGCACAGCGTTGTGTTCACACCCCTCAATCCGCCACACCGGCGAGCCTCTTTTTTGTATTTCGGTACTTGTCATTTATCATACCTTCCATTCTACGCCACGACTCATAATGTCAGGTTACTTAGACAATCAGCCAGTACGTTTCTTGGTAGAAACGGACGCTTCGTGCTCCGTAGTCGGTGCACGGGAATTCTGGCCAGGTGGTCGTCCATCGGCAGTGAGCACGAAGTTATTAACACCAAACGGCAGGCCACTCCAAACAGCGGGAAAGGTGTCATTTTCCGTCAGCATCGGGCGATTGTACACGCACCACCAGTTCCATTGCGCCCCAGTGACATGGGAAGCCATCCTTGGGATGGCTTCTATCGGTTTCACCAGCGGACAAATCACTTTCGACAATCCTTGCCCACCAAACCCTGATTTCCTATCGTCTGTACAACACAGCAATCATTGGACGCAGCCCTTAGTTGATTGTCACCCTGCCCCCTCCCGAAGGCGAAGCACGGCCTAGTGGAACTGGTAAATGAATTCACCACTTCTTTTGACACCCACAGATCTAAACTGGGCTGTACCCATGTTATTCAACACGCTGTCGATACCGGACACCACCACCCTATATATCGAACCCCTCGCAGAATCCCTATTCACTACCGTCCCAAACTGGACGCCATGATTCAAGAGATGTTAGGTGACAGGATCATTCGACCGTCATCATCTCCATGGGCTTCCGCTTTTGTCCTTGCGAGGAAAAAGGACGGAAATTTGCGCATGTGCCTTGACCATCGGAGAATAAATGATATTTCCACGCAAGGTTCTTTCCCCTACTACGAGTGGACGACACAACTGATGTTTTGGCAGGGGCAGTGGTTCTCAGCACTAGACTTGGCTTCAGGTTATGGGTAAGTATAAGTCGCGCCTCAAGACCGACCGAAAACAGCCTTTATAATTCCATCTGGACTTTTCGAGTCCGAAACAATGCCATTCGGACTTGGGAACGCACCAGCAGCATTTCAGCGGCTTATGCAGACGGTACTGGCAGGGCTGCTCCTTAGATGCTGAGTGATCTACCTGGACGACACCTGCACCATTGTCACCCATGACCTTGAAGCCATATGTTTCGGCGCTCGCCCACTTTGGTTGTGCGTTGGGTCACGTGGTCACGTCGGTTTTACCTTGTCGCCTCTTTTGCTCTAGAATATCCCGATGAAAAAAGCGAGCAGAAGACAGTTTAAGCAGTGTGCTTTGGAGCCTGTTGAAAGAAAGGCGTCACGTCCTCTTCCTGGGGTACCCGAGCATTTCAATTACGGCGTGTTTTTTGACGATGATTGCGATTACCTACGGCACCTGAAATCTGCTTCAGAATTCCACGAGAAGGCTGCCTACGTAAGTTTCCATTTGTGCCCAGTAGCTTCTCAACCCGGGGTTATCCTGTTCGCCGCTTCTAGGTCTTTGTTGCAGCCTTGAACGTCTAGCGATTTTTCGGGCCGCCCTTCACGGGCACTCGTCAAATATGTATACGAAGAAGTCCCAAGCGCGTGCGTGTGTACGCCCTAAAAGCAACCCACCTAGGCGGCAACCGGTGTGTGAATGTCAGGTCCCCAATGTGAAATCCATCATACCTAGGTCCATCCTAGTTGCAGCTAATTTGATAAGGAAGTCTCACCACAGCAGATGAAGTACGGGGAGTTAGACTGAGCATGCGCTATTCAAACAATGCCTCACGGATAGGCACATCAGTAGCAGTCATCCAGCCTTAGCGCCAACCAACGGGCCGCATTCACATGGTAGCGCTACTGCGCACGAATTCACGCCATGAATGCTGCAAGTGAAGTACTGAAGATGACACTTGTAGAAGAAAGCTGGCTATTTCGTTGAAATACAGCACCACACTAGTAGATTATGGCCCTGTAGAACGTTAGCGTAATATGATTCCTCTCGGAGTTGATTGTATCACTTGTTGATAGGGGCCAAATACACCATGCTTGTACACGCAGTAGGTAAAAAGGAATCTCCTATAAAAGGCTAAAAATGCGATGGGCCGGCCGCATAATTCCAGGAATCTGTAACCCCATTTGTTCGCACTCACTGGCAGAGTAGTCTCCAGGGGGCAAGATAGACCATGTAGTTAGAGCGGATTTTACTGACCGGGAGGTCCGTGGTTCGAATCCGACCTCTGCCTCTCGACTTCTCCTGTCTAGGCTTAGGCAACCTGGCAGTATCCCAGCCCCCAGTGCCTCTTTCGTGTGACTTAGTCGCTAGGCACCGAAAGGGTTCTACAGCTAAGCGATAGTGGCATGATGAACGATAGTAGAATAGCCTCTAGAGGAAAAACTGACAACGTGTGGCTGAAGTCATTCATGTCAGCTAGAACACGAAGATTTCACGGGCTCTAAGTGAAGAGTTGCTGCACGCTTTTGTCAAAACTGATCTCGCGTGTTCTTTGGCAGGATGGAGTTGGAATATGCGATGTTCCGTTGTACCAAGCTTTTTGAGCTATAAGCACACTCACCAGTCATCATCTTTGTGCTTCGGTTAGACTGAAAATATCTTAGTAACGTCTAAACCACGATTCGAAGGTTAGGCTAGTGTAAGGTTCACAATGGGACTCCGTGATGCTATTGGCGATCAAGTTAACTGAATTTACATCTGGAGCAGATTTTTGTGGTTGGATCTTGGGTGGCTGCACCAAAGTTCCATCAAACGCAATAGCTCGGCTTCAAACATTTTGTTGTCGTAGCAGGATTTGTTTCAATGCTTCAGCAGTTATTGCCATGGTTCCGCGGGTTATGGCGTCTCCAATCTGTTGTATCTAACTGCTGTCCCCGCTTCAGTGCCTGGTGCCGGAAAAAGACTTGCCGACAAAGAACACAACAGCTTTATTGCGAGAGCAAAAGTTACGACGGCTTCGTGCTATTTGAAGGGAGTTTTCGACATTGATCCGGGCTCTGATCGGCGATCAACATCGACCGGGCTTGTATGAAATGCCTTAACACGTAATAGATCGCTGTCAGTTACCGATGGCGGGGCTTGATCACTGCTTGCTACTCCTGGAGTGCCACCTTGGACTCCGATCCTGCTGCTGCTTTAAATTGCACTTTCAGGTCTACGCAAAAGGCGTACATCTTGCTCAGCCACTGAGAAGTTTGTGGACCAAGAAATCAAGCAGATCCGCCACAACCGGCTCACTCAAAGCCCGCGGGTGGTTCTATGTCGGGTTTTAATGACCATTGGAAACAGCCGTTCAAAGCGCTACTCAAAGCCAGAAGTTCTGCCTGTGGTACAGCCCAACCAACGTCATTCCGACATACGATTTCTTTTATGACCATGACTTTGCTGGATGGCAGGCGACAGATTCCTCCTGATCACAACCACAACTCAACCTGACGAATCATCCGGCGCCAGGTGAAATGGCGTCCGTGGAGAAAGAGAAGATAAGTGGCCCCGAAGGCCAAAATAATAGATGCTAAACATGCTGGAAACGTCCACAAGCTGTTCCACTTGATTCTTTCGACTGGTCCTCGGAAGCCTCTTTCAGCGAACCATCACCGAAGCAGAACGTTTGGACCAGCGGGCACACTACTTTGAGCAGCAATTCAATTGACCACCTGCTACCTCCAATTTGCAATCCTGGACTTAAACACAATTGTGTTTGTAGACATGAAAGCCCTTTCAGTTACAGAAGTGTCCGAGTGTATATCACGTTTGGACGGGCACACTACTTTGAGCAGCAATTCAATTGACCACCTGCTACCTCCAATTTGCAATCCTGGACTTAAACACAATTGTGTGTGTTTGTATGAAAGCCCTTTCAGTTACAGAAGTGTCCGAGTGTATATCAACATCATCATCAAAGACAGCAACATCAGTGTTAGCATATATATATATATATATATATATATATATATATATACATGTGAATATGCGGAGCCGACTCACTTAACCATATGTGTTCGTGCTCCGTTTGCTAAACATTCCCTGACTCGTTCTGTCATGAGCTCCGTGTGATCATGCCACCTGGCATAATCCCGAGACTGTTCTCGGGAAGGATGACCGCAACTCACGCTAGAGCGCCAACATTTCGCTCGCCGTTGTTTGGCGTGTGTGCCTAGACACTGGTCTGTGCCAATCGGTGACAGAGTTGTGCACATGTTGACGTCAAGGGATCAACAGTTGAAGTTTGTTGTATAACTTTGCTTACCTTTGCATAAACTGAGCCATAGAATTGCGAACCCGATTCTTCCCTTTGATATTTGGGATCGTTAAACCTACGCGTGACTTACAGTTCCGTTTCGGGAATCT
>NW_008752252.1:2899-3745 GCF_000715545.1 Opisthorchis viverrini | reverse complement strand
TTATATGGAGTGGTCCGACTGGTGGCTACACCTTTTTCATGAAGAAATCGTTTGATCTCATCCGAAATGAATGATGAGCCACGATCCGAATGCACGAAACTTGGCAGGCCAAATGTGGCGAACAGTGGCACAAGGCATGATATCACCGTAGACGAACTGATATCTGGACATGCATAGGCGAACGGAAGACGGGAATATTCGTCTACGATCGTCAGTAGATATTTGTTTCGAGTCGTCGAAGGCAGTGGTCCCTTAAAGTCAATGCTTAAACGTTCAAACGTTTGTGTGGCTTTAATGAGGGTACCGCCAGATGACTTGAAGAAACGTGATTTTAGTTCCGCACACATGACACTGCTTAATGACGAGTCGGATATCCTCTAGGGAGAATGGAAGATTCTTGGCACGAACAAAATGCATCATGCGTGTTGCTCCATGATGACACAGGGTTGTGTGTAAACGTGAGATGAAGTGTTCGCACAGACACTCCGAGAGAGCGTGTTGGCAGCTTTGTTTTCCATGCCTGGCCTGTAGGTAGCGTCAAAAGAAAAAGGCGATAACTCCATCCGCCATCTTTGGATTTCGTCATTTTTTATTTTCCCTGCAACGGATCGCTGATCAGTTATAATTTTGAAATGGGTCCCGAGTAGGTAATGTCTCCATTTGCGCACTGCTTCGACAATTGCGCACGCTTCTTTCTCAATAGCGGAATGGTGTTTTTCGCTGGCAGACACTGCACGTGAGAAGAATGCGACCGGTCTGCCGTCTTGATTGAGTGTAGCAGAAATCGCGACATCAGATGCATCAGTTTCGAGCACCAAAGGTATTCTCGGGTCGATAGTGACCAAG
>NW_008752252.1:0-2883 GCF_000715545.1 Opisthorchis viverrini | reverse complement strand
AATGCTTTCATTTCATAACAAGGGACAGGAAAGGTTGTATTGTGAGTGATTGGGTAGATCTTATCCGAGAAACGGCTTATCCAACGAGAATAGTACGCGACGCGAACTACCACTCGTTGTTGAGACTTGATGTCGTTCGGAACGGGCAGTTCTTGCAATAACCTGAAGCGTTCGGGGTCTGGTTTGATGATACCTTCAGTAATTTCATAGCCGAGGAGTCTGAGCTTAGTGGTGGAAATCGTGCTTTTATCGTGATTTAACTGAAGGCCGTACTTTTGTGCTACGGTGAGGAAAAGCTGGAGGTTTCGATCATGTTCTTCTTGATTCTTTCCACAAATGGTAACATTATCCACATACGCATATGTCCCGGTAAGTTGTTCGGCGCGTATTATGTCATCCATTACCCTTTGAAAACAGGCTACCCCATTCGTTACTCCGAAAGGTATTCGACGGAATTGATAGAGGTTGTTGCAAGCCTCAAAAGCCGTGTAGATTCTGTCGCTTTCTTTAATGGGTATCTGATAATACGCACTTTCAAGATCAAGCGTGCTGAAAATACGATATTGAGCTATTTTAGTACTTAAATCTTCAAGTCTGGGGAGCGGATAAGCGTCTAGTTGCGTAAATCGGTTTATAGTTTGACTATAGTCAACCACCATTCGCTTCTTCTGTCGTTCATTTGTCGTGACGAGCACTTGCGCTCTCCATGGGGACTTCGAGGGTTCAATGATGTGTTGGTCAAGTAAACGCTTTACTTCAGAAGCAATGAAGGCCTCGTCGTCTGCAGAATGTCGCCTGGACTTTATGGCGATTGGCTTACACCTTGGGTCAATATGCTCGAACAAAGTGGGAGGTTCAATTTTGGCAGCAATTAGACCACAAAGGGAAAAAGAAGGTTTGTCACCGTTGAATGAGATTTCCAGGGACTTATGAAGCTTAAGAAAGTCATGTCCTAGCAAAATATCTGCACAGAGGTCACGTAATACTGAAAACTTGAAAGAGGGATACTTGTTTTGTTTGTGTTGCAACGTTAAAAAGCAATGTCCAAGAGTAAAGCTTTTGTGCTGGATAGATGCCAAAGTTATCTCAGATGACGATGGTAGTACAGACCACTTGTTACGACGGACTACCTTTTCGGAAATGAAACTTTCTGAGCTACCAGTATCAACAAGAGCTCGAAGCGGGACACCATTGGCTTTCACATCGGTGACTGCTTCTTTTAGACACTCAGGAGCCGCTGCAGTGACGCAAGATAGCGCACTTGAAACAGATGAGGTGTTCCGCGGACCAGTAGATCTGCATACCTTTTGAAAATGCCCTTTCTTCCCACAGTTTTTGCAGGTCGCATCTTTAGCGGGGCATTTATATCTCGGGTGACGAGCATAGCCACAGAAGAAACATGAAGACCCCACACTGGCAGCAGTCGCCTGCTCGTGCGATGACGTTTGAGAACGTGGGGACTTTGGCGGGTCGTTCGATACGGTGGCACAGGGAAGTTGAGTGTTCGGCAAAAACGACAACGACTGTTTTTGCGCTAGTTCGAGGGACTTTGCATGGTCGTACGCGGTTTTAAAATCCAGCGACTTATGTTCCAGCAGTCTCTGGCGTATAGTATTGGAATAAAGTCCGCTAATAAACGCATCTCGCAACGCTTCATCGGTATGCTGTTCTGCACTGACGGCTGTAAAGCGGCAGTCTGGCAATAAACTGCGAAGCTTCTGCACAAACTGATCAAGGTTCTGAGCTCCGTCCTGTTTACAAGTGTTCAAAAGATGCCGTGCAAAAACTTCATTTTTCGGCTGTACGTAAATTTCTCGCAAGGTTTCGATGGCTGATTCATAGTCTTTGCAGTCTTTGATGAATCGGTAAACACTAGGGGAGACGTAATTGAACAAGGTTTTCAGTTTATCTGGTGAATGAGAACCGATTGACTCTAGGAAGTTTGTGAAAGTACAAAACCAATGCTCCCAGGTATCTGCCGAGTCTTGAGTATTGGGGTCGGTATCGAATCGTTCAGGACGTAAGAATCGATCCATTGTTCGAAAACTTTTTTGGATGAATAAATTGTTGTGTACGACGAGGGTCGGAGTGCAACGACAATCAGAATGACAATGGAAAAGACTGAGGGCCCGAAAGCTAGGCTTTATTCATCCAAAACTTTGACACTGAGAGCTGGAAGCGGAAGAAAGTGATTTAGCAACAAATGATGAAACGTTTGAAAAACAGAGCAAATATATAGCACTAACACGCTGATGCCATCCACAACCAGCCACGCTTCTGAGGCATCGGTGGTCGAAAACCTGAAGACCCCTCACATCATCTGTCCGTAGAGGCCATGTCCCGCAACCATACAACAACACAGCCCTTACTGTAGCCTGGTACACAAGACCCTTAAGATCCAGTGAGATGCGTTTTTGACGCCAAAAGTGACGCAGATCAGCAAACGTGATTCGAGCATTTGAGATTCTTGTACCGACATCATCAGGCACAGTTCCGTCAGAGCTAATACAACTACCGAGGTATGTAAAGTTCTCCACAATCTCCAGTGGTTTTTCTTGAATTGTAAGGGATATGTTCGCAGATGTCACGTTCTGAAGTAGGACTTTGCACTTTGAAGGTGCAAGGCGCATGCCAAAAATGGTATGATGGTGCTCAGTCGATTCAACAGGGATGTGCTTCGCTTTGTTCTTCAAAGTTGAGGGCGGTGTCATCTGCGTACTCCGGATCGACAAGGCTCTCACTAGCAACAATTTGAACACCGAGGTTTTGAAGACCGTCTAGTGTTTGTCTAAGTATTTCATCATTGACGAAGTTGAACAAGAATGGGTGGAGTGGACATTCTTGTCTAACACCACACTCTTTGTAGGGAAGCTTTTGGAGAGC
>NW_008752251.1:165953-166683 GCF_000715545.1 Opisthorchis viverrini | reverse complement strand
TAAGCTGAGCATCCGGGAGCACAGTAACTGTTTGGTTGGTTGAAACTCCCCCCTAGGTTAACCGCATGAGCTTCGCGGTTATATTTGACGGTGGGTTTTATCACCCGTGGAGGTAGGATCGCTGAGGCGCTCTCCGTTTTCGAGAACGCCGATTTACGAGCCACTTTACAATGCTGACGGGCAGCCCATTTGGTTTTGCGTGGCAGAGATAACCCGACGTAGCACATGACTTATGTTATCTTAATGGGTATGTCATCCAAACGTTCAGTTCACGGGCAAACTTTGTTGACAACTTCGTATCGGTGATACAGATTGATGCAGCTCTGGAGAAAAGTGAATGACTCGTAAAAAGTCCAAAAATTATTGGCGATTGAAAAATCTAATTCCAGTTTGTTTCACTCTCATCTTCAGACGCATTCTCGTCCTTCCCTCGATATTTGGCCTACTCAAATCTTGAGCTCACCAAAAACGGTCAGTTTATTTTTACTGGTTGAGGTGGCTTCTTCTCATGTGCACGATTTACAACAAAATGCGATTTGGCTTGGTCACTCGGATCTTTAATATCTACCCACTTCAGTAATCATAACCCCAGGTCCAACCAGGCGCTACATCCAGCAAATGGTGCACCTTCGGCTATTCAAATTGCTTACGAATTATGTATTGTCCGCATTAGGTACAATGCAAAAAGCTTCAGTGAGGCTTAATGGAACCGGACAGAAATAGTTTGGTC
>NW_008752251.1:163432-164518 GCF_000715545.1 Opisthorchis viverrini | reverse complement strand
AAGATACACGGCTCACCAAACCTGCTGTTGGCACCGCGTTTCGGTATGACTGTGATTGTAACCAGATGACCGGGTGGCTTCATGCCATAATCATTGGCTTGGCAAGTCAGTTGGATCCATGATGAATGAATGTGCACACGTATACCGGTGATGCAATATGTTCAATAAAATAGGAATTCACAATGTAATAATCGACCGCTGTTGATGTGCGTACGCCCGGACTACTGCGTGGATTTGGCCAGGCGGAGGCACCCCATGACTAATGTGATCCAACGCAGCCGAAATCAATCAAGATTAGCAAAACTACTGGCCCATAAGTCTGGTCTCATTGACGGGGCACCAATTCGAACCCGGTACATATACAGAAGAAACGAAGCACACATTTTCAGTCTACTTTCATTCCGCTCCCATCGATTTGCAAGGCACGAAATGTTTCTTTCAGCAAAGCTGGTGGACGCCCGAAGATTTTGATGAAAGCGATGGGGTTTGCAAGAGAATATTTCCGCTTTTCTAGCTTACCCAGATGTATTTTAAACGTGTGCACCGCCGCAAAAACAATTTGTGTGACACGGTCATATGTTCGATTTCCATAGATCCTCCATCATCCAACCAGTTCATCTTTACAGAAATATCGGGCTTACACTAAGTTAATTCAACGAAACTATAAAGCCATTTTTCAGTAATTTGTACGCTGTGATTTCTGTGTTTGGTTAATAAACTCTGGCATAAAAGTTCTTCAACAAAGTGTTGTGAAGTTATCTCAAAACGGATGATTCGCCGTCCTTGGATGTGTCCAACTTACGGTCGTTGAGTTCTACAAATTTTGCAAATGACTGGATGATAGAAGGTTTTAGAGCATCTCATCTGGAGATGTTTGCCAAAATGTTCGAATATATACTTGGTGGCCGGTAAACCTGTGTCCGGATTTCAACATTAATGCACAGGAATCGAGAGAAATGTCCAGATATTTTATGCCGCACCCTCCAGTACAATGAGTTGCGTAACACAAATTAGAGCGAGGGAACGCGAAGTATTTGGTGGCGGTCGAATTAATACGTTAGTCTTTTTGGCAGGCATTTACAGGAC
>NW_008752251.1:161595-161919 GCF_000715545.1 Opisthorchis viverrini | reverse complement strand
AGCTTTCGATCCTTCGATTTCCTCGCAAAAGCGAAAGGTAACTGAGTGTATATGCTACGCGTAAAAACACCACACGCCGTACCTAGAGTTTACAACCCGCGGCAACTGCCCGGGATTAGTGAGCGATTCGTGAATGTCACTGTCATATTTGAACCATTGTGCTACTAAGGGAAGAGGTGGGACCCCCTATTTTTGTCACCATTATTGATGCATGTTTTATGGACTGACCGGCGATCGTGGCGAAATTCTGTGCATGGTAGTTTGCTGCCAAGAACAGAAGACACTGTCTATGCAGCTCTCACGATTCGCTCTAAGATGATTTTT
>NW_008752251.1:147671-152736 GCF_000715545.1 Opisthorchis viverrini | reverse complement strand
CCATTTTTCAGAATCAGCAAAGAGCAACTCACTTTCGACGTGACTAAACAGTAGTTGTGTGCCACGGAGCAGGTTCCAGGCAGATATGCTGCAACATCTAAACGTCCTCTTTTATCAAGGGTACTAAGAGTTGTTCTTTGGATCCGTCGAGCACACGCGGTTGGAAAACGCGGTTGGAAAAGTGGATTTTGGATAGACGGAATAGTAGGCTAGTTGTTACCTGTTGAAAATCAAAACTTGGATCATTGCATACAACCTAAAACCCAGGTTTACACCGTCTAGAATGTGATCAGTGTGTCTAGTAGGGACCCCGGTACATCGACACGAATAATATTGTCAGAACTATCCAACGATTGAAACTGGACCAGTGTAGCTGCACGGAGTATATTTCCGGCAGCTACTTACGAGAAGTCTTCAACAGATTTCGAACCACTAGTCATCACAAACCTACTCCGAGCAACTTCTCTACAACGATTTCGGACAACGGCCGATGCCGCCTCTTTACCGAGACAACTTCTGAGAAAACTTACAATGTACGTTGTCTGTACCCCATGTGAACTTTCCAGCGATGTGGCAAAGGGATTTTTTTACATTACCAACACTGAAGCTAATATTCAGTGGCCATTGGAAAGCCATAACGCACTACTTGTAACGTAGTCGAATTTCATCAAACGCTTATTCAAGCTTTAACTTCGACTGTCGCAGGCAGGCCTACTCACGCTTCCTTTGGTACTATATTCAGGGTTATGCAGCAAAACTTGTTGGCATAACACACTCCCTCAAGTTGCTGAAAATTCTTCGAGAGCCCATCAGTCGATTTGCCATTACTACATCTTGCCAAGTGAAGCCGAATGGTAGTGATCAAACTCGATTGATTTAAAAGAGGCGGCTTCTAAGATGCAAGCAATAAAGTCATTATTCGGTGTGTTCGAGAATGAATATTTTATCAAGCTCTGGTTTGCAGCTAAGGTTTCAGAGAGAATAAGGTTGATCTTCCGTTAGTCAAACTGTAACGATTGTTTGCTCAACTTGGGCACATCTCGAAAGAAAACACGTCGATTGTTTTCGTGGCATGGCCCACCTATTGAGCAGGGTCATCTCTTCCGTGCACGTTTACACCTGTATTGCCAATATGCTGGTCTCCTTATGTTGGCTATGGGTGCTATTCAAAATCCACTCGAATTCACTTTTTATCCGTGACCCATTTGAAGGACCTCTGTGGTCTCTAGATGCACAAATATGAGCAAAACAACTTGCGTTTAATCCATTTGACTACGGACTCCTAATGGTTTAATCACATTTTTGATCCTTTCAGTTAGGCAAGACGCTAAATGTGGCTAGATTCATTCTGCACAACATGCTACCAATTATTCCGTGCTGGTGATTGCTGGGTCAATGAAAAGTATAGGAATTAGTCCATCAACGCATATCGCTTTATACGATTAGCCAACATAATCCACCGTCCAAAGTGACTTCCTGCAAGGTGTGTCAGCATAATTCCCCTCAGCCTGTCGCTCCTATGCCATTTATCTCGGGTTTACACGTCGCGACCCTCAAATAAGGCATACCGCATTGCACGCAATCCTGAGCCATCCAAATCAGAGGTTAGTTATCGGTCTTGACGCAAACTCTTCTTCTTCGGAGCTATTTACCCTAACTCCACTGCTTTACAACTCTACTCTGTTGGGTCTCTGCTGATTGAACAATGTAAGGCAAGCATTATAAATCGCGATACCGCGAAGCTATCACCCTGATGATGGTCCGCAAATTTCTACATGAAGACGGCGGTANTGGACCAGTGTAGCTGCACGGAGTATATTTCCGGCAGCTACTTACGAGAAGTCTCCAACAGATTTCGAACCACTAGTCGTCACAAGCCTACTCCGAGCAACTTCTCTACAACCATTTCGGACAACGCCCGATGCCGCCTCTTTACCGAGACAACTTCTGAGAAAACTTACAATGTACGTTGTTTGTACCCCATGTGAACTTTTCAGGGATCTGGCAACGGGATTTTTTTTACATTACTAACACTCAAGCCAATATTCAGTGGCCATTGGAAAGCCATAACGCACTACTTGTAACGTAGTCGAATTTCATCAAACGCTCATTCAAGCTTTAACTTCGACTGTCGCAGGCAGGCCCACTCACGCTTCCTTTGGTACTATATTCAGGGTTATGCAGCAAAACTTGTTGGCATAACACACTCCCTCAAGTTGCTGAAAATTCTTCGAGTGCCCATCAGTCGATTTGCCATTACTACATCTTGCCAAGTGAAGCCGAATGGTAGTGATCAAACTCGATTGATTTAAAAGAGGCGGCTTCTAAGATGCAAGCAATAAAGTCATTATTCGGTGTGTTCGAGAATGAATCTTTTTGCAGCTGAGGTTTCAGAGAGAATAAGGTTGACCTCCCGTTAGCCAAACCGTAACGATTTTTGCTCAAATTGGGCACATCTCGAAAAAACAAACGTCGAATGTTTTCGTGGCATGGCCCACCTATTGAGCAGGGTCATCTCTTCCGTGCACGTTTACACCTGTATTGCCAATATGCTGGTCTCCTTATGTTGGCTATGGGTGCTATTCAAAATCCACTCGAATTCACTTTTTATCCGTGACCCATTTGAAGGACCTCTGTGGTCTCTAGATGCACAAATATGAGCAAAACAACTTGCGTTTAATCCATTTGACTACGGTGGATCCTTTCAGTTAGGCAAGACGCTAAATGTGGCTAGATTCATTCTGCACAGCATGTTACCAATTATTCCGTACTGGTGACTGCTGGGTCAATGAAAAGTATATGAATTAGTCCATCAATACATATGGCTTTATACGATTAGCCAACATAATCCACAGACCGTCCAAAGTGACTTCCTGCAAGGTGTGTCAGCATAATTCCCCTCAGCCTGTCGCTCCTATGCCATTTATCTCGGGTTTACACGTTGCGACCCTCAAATAAGGCATACCGCATTGCACGCAATCCTAAGCCATTCAAATCAGAGATAAGTTATCGGTCTTGACGCAAACTCTTCCTCTTCGGAGCTATTTACCCTAATTCTACTGCTTTACTACTTTACTCTATCGGGTCTCAGCTGATTGAACAATGTAAGACAAGCATTATACATCGCGATACGGCGAAGCTGTTACCGTGATGATGGTCCGCAAATTTCTACATGAAGACGGCGGTACACAACTTTGAGTTTCGAAAGGCAGTAACGTTAATCTCTCGACTTCCTTTCAGTTATCTTGTATATTTGTCACAACCGCCCCATTAGTCGTCGGTGTCGCTCTAATTTAACTGTCGAAGGGTTCAAGGTTCGTACGCCTCACCAACTCTGTCGTCTTAGTTCGAAAGCGTTAACATTGGTTTGACAACCTGTAGGAATCTTTCTTATAAATCCTAGCGCTGGGGTCGTCTCTGTGTAATGACCGACCGTATGCTGGTCCACCATAAACCTTAGCACCTGTCAGAACTGCCTAATCCAACCGAGGATAGCGCAAGCCCTCCATACGGGAATCCCGCGTCCGCAATGGTTTAAATATGAGTTTCATGAATGCAAACAATTTTTACAACTTGGTGCTTCCGTTTCCACCATACGTCTACCGGGGTCTGCACCCAAAACTGAACGCATACCAGAGGATGAGTCACGTGCAAGACACCAACTCCTACATTTTATAGATCGCAATATCCCTCCTGCTCTGGGCTGTGGCATTGCAAACTGGAAGTTTGATATTCACTTCCAATTGGGTCCTAAGAGGTGAGAGTGGTTTGGTTTTAATTCATATACCAGTGTTTGTATTACATGAGCGTCTGGAGAGGGATTTGGAACTAAATGGTCTGTCTTAAGGGATGACTGTTTTTTCAACTGGCAGAATTTAAACAGAGGGAAGGCAAGATAGCAATTTGTGCCAGCGCCCAGAATACGCGCCGTACTGTGGGGTGTCGAATGGTAATGAATGGTACCGGGCATATGGATTTTCCAGCCAGGACCGCCAGGGTAGATCTATTTCAAAATGTTCACTTGTTTCCAACGTGTAAACAGACTAATTTGAGCGTTGGGAAACTTGTCTTCAGCCACTACGCTTTCTCAATATGACGCCATCTGTATTCATTTTATTTATGAATAGACCGGTATATTTATTGCTCACGAAAACTTGGAGGGTAATCAGCACGCAGACCGGGCGGTACAGACGGGCTTTACACGAAGTCATTGGCTGATCTCTGATAAAAAGCAACCAAATGAGACCATACTTAGCCCAACGTTAGAAAGTACGCGTTACCCCGATGTTAATATGATCTGTAGGGAACTACTCGCTACGGTTTTTGAAACGCGAATTCGTTCCTAAATAATCTCAGATAAATGCCTTCCTATAGAACGCTCAGCTATGAGAAGTGTGACTGGCCTGTCAAAACGGAAACAAGAATGTGCTTCAAACAAGACTTTACTGGAATGGCAATAATCGAGGGAAACAGAGAATGCTAAGAATCTCACAGTTCGAGATTTATTGAAAAGTTCCAGATGGAATCCAGGACAAATATTCAGCAAAATGTACCAAACGATTTATCACGATCGATGAGGTTCACAAGACGTTTGCAATTAAGGCACTAGGCATGGCTTATCCGCTAAAATATTGAGAGAAAAGAGAGATTTTAAAAATGCCCAGTAAACTATTAGACACATTTGCAAGAAACACCTAATATGGATTTTGACCATTCTTTTGCCGGATATATATATATATATATATATATTTGATCGATAATAAACTGGGTCATATCGCCAAAGGCCAAAGTTGATGTTTTGATAGAACAATGTTACCTTTAGAAGTGAACAACTTTTCAAGTGAACTCAAAGTGAATTGACATACTATTCTAAAGCATTGATTTCATCCTGTCAGACTGGTGCTCCAAAGCGCCCGAAGGGAGCACGCACTAAATTGTCTGCTGTTTGTTTAAACATAACACCGGGTTCTGCTGAGTAGTTCGAGCAATAGCTTCCTAAGCAGCCTGGACTTATTATTTTATATAAGATATTATGGCAAGTCTACGATCTGTGGCTATCTTCGGT
>NW_008752251.1:128915-147212 GCF_000715545.1 Opisthorchis viverrini | reverse complement strand
CAAACGAGTGTTATGTACATTTCAGTTTTCAGAGGTCGTTTATACGGTTCCTAGAGCCCTATATATGTGGTAAGTTCATGAAGAATCTCGCGATGTTTGGAACAAAGCAGCCAAATGGGATGTCTATAACACCAACGAAGAAGGAATGCTTTGGTAAATGTCTGCCTTGGTGGTTCCCCATGGCGAATCATTTCTCCCCAAATGTAATAAAACGTAATGAATACTGAGCCTGCCAAATGATTTGCTTCAGCCGTTTGCCTTATTTTGAAAGAAAATGAATCACATGTAAGGCACCTTCAGAGGACATAAGAAGGCGATTTTAAGTTAACGGTTTCGTTCAATGAGGTTTCAAAGTGTACATGAATCATTTCATTTCAATGCTCACCCAGTGATCACAGCAACATCAGGACCCACTTTCGGTGTAAGAAATCAGAACTTAAAGTCCGGTCTCCACAGAATATTTTGAAAAGAAATCCGAGGTTCGACAGAGACTCAGATCCTGTGCTAAGAGATTTCCTCAGTCAACTCCCATGACGTGGATCCCGTCATCACTCCAATTAGGGAACCCGTAAATTATGAAGCCGTTGCAGTCCGACAGGACTACTTGCGAATGTAGCCCGAAAAGCAGTCTGCGCTCAGCGGGTGATGACCTTTGGAACAAATCTATGCTGTTCAATTTATCTTTCAGCACATTCCAGCTACTGAGGCCATCCTCTTGAATGATGGCTAGACGAGAGCAGACTAAATGACGAGCTTGCCAAAGAGATCAGCTGCCACCTAATTCCTGGTTGCCGAAACTCCAGGATGTCCGCAGTAGGAGGGTTTGCCTTAAATACTGTTGAGGCCATCCATAAGGGAATAAATGTAGAACTGAAAAGCTGAGATTCAAAATTGTAAGTCTACTTTTACTTACCAATTTTATAGCCTTCATATCCTCATCAAAGTGCTGGATGTGATATTCACAGAACGGAGGGACGTGTAAAAAGCGGGCTTGACACACATCAATATAAAAGCCTTTATCAATCACACATAGGTAGTGGCTCATTTATTGAAATGCTTCCCTGAGTGATGCACTTTATATATCCCACATAGAATCAAGGCATCTTTATTGGTCAGAAATACTTATTGGTGGATGAATTTCAAAATAGGTCCAGGAAAACGTTCTCACACAAGAAAAACTCAAATGAACGAAACTGAAAAGCTGTTGGTCAACATTTTACCATAGTTTGCTGAGCGGATTAGCACCTGACGATTGACAGTTTCCAAGGAACATCTGGGCACGCCCTATTTCTATCATGGCTCTTGTTCTGACCAAAGAACGCAACCGTTTCGAACCGAAACTCCTTGAATTATACAGAACACTCAGGTGTTTGAAGGACACATTGACAGTTGTGATTTAAACGCAAGCAAGCTCATATGTGACACTTTGTGTCCCTGATTTAGAATTCGACTTGTCAGCGTATCGTCCTTCGTTGTTTTGTGCAAAATCCCCTTGATTTTCGACATGTAAAAGGAAACGGGACCTAGTTTTGGCTGATGGCGTCATCCGCACGCGAAAATATGCAAGGAGTAGAGGAATGGCAAGCATGTTACTGGATTGCTGGAAATGAATTTCAGTGCCAGCAAAACGAGCAGTTGAGAAAACGTGAGTTCAGATGCGTTCCGCAAGACCAATCTCAGGAGTTCTGGAGCACCGTTCTATATTTTTGGGCGACGGACAATATTTTCCAGTAAGTTTCCTGCGGTTTGATTTTGCTAGCGTCGGTTGAACTTGCAGATGGATGGGAATATAAATGTAGTCAACAATGAAACAACACAAGGTCAGAGATACGACAAAAATAGATTGGTCCACACTATTGGTGGGTGCGCCCAACTCAAGTGTTTACTTTTATGCTCAGCTCAGATTTTCAAGTAAAAAATGCTTGCAAACTCATGTTTCTTCCTGGTTTCCCAGGGAAATTTGCCAAACGTTTGTGACTGATATCTCACTGGAAAAATGTAGCCCCTAAGAACGGCTGGATATTTTTTAGTTGTTTTGTCTGCAACTTGATATCCGGCCCAGCTAAGCGGAGAAGTGGAATCAGATCGGCCGCAGTTGATTCAAACATAGTTAAATGTTTGTGCTGGTAGCATTCATTGACCCAAAGCAACAAGCATGCTGTCCAGGCAAGGAATAACAAGATTCTGAATTCGGAAGCTTCGTGAGTTTCGACGGCACCTTCATATTGATAAAGCATTGTAATTGTGTTCAGGGAAGGGCCTCCAGTTCAACGCAGCTCATCAGCAGTTCACCGCACCACTCCTCAGAGAATCGCACTTACTCGTCAAGAAGGACCCATTGTGTGTAAAACCAAACATCAACAAATTGGTTGTAGCCGTTTCACCGTATAGAGATATACAAGCCTGAGCTACCTCGGTGAGTGTCCGATCAATCTTTCATCCTCAGAGTATGATCGATAAAAAGGAGTTGTTTTCCTAAAGGATAACAATAACATATCAGTAGGACACAGACCAAGCTATTACATTTGCTTCTCCTCTGTGCCTCTACTCCAATCTGTGGATGAAGCCGTTATTTCGGGGAACGGGGAATAAATTTGTGCCTCATCTGCGCTCAAAATAAAAAGCTACGAGTCTACAAAATAAGTGGTGGCAATCTCCCAGGCAAACACTCCAAAGAAGGTTGTGAAAGCCAATTTTTTGACGGATTTTCAGTGGTCTGCGGCTTTTCATCACAACATTGTTTATTCAGCTGTCTGACCGTCGGAGAGGCAAAAATGGATCGCCTATGCGTACTTTTGCGCCTTGTATTACGACGGAATGAATGCCAAACAAAAACGCTATGAATAAAGATGCAGGAAAGAGGGCAACCGCGACAAATTAATAAAATTGATTTGACAAGAAAAAAAGTGTATTTTTCCTTAACGAACGAAATCAATTGACAAAATTCACGCTCACTTGACACATCCACTTGCAAATATCCCCCACTAAAACCAAGTTGAGGCATAATTTGAGAGTCTGCGCGAAAACGTATTTGGGTCTACTAACCATTTCATGTGAGTTCCTGTAAGCATTTGACCGCAAGCACTTTGCTCTAGAAAGTCTCCACGGATATTTACGTCCACGAAAATTACCGTAAGTTTGATAGGGCTACAATAGCTTGGAACGGCAGGCACTCACTATACCTGTGAGAATATACATATATAGGAGGCTTACCGGTAGATCCCAGATTAACGTGTTCAGCTTTGAAGTCAAATTCTTGACTACGGCTTCTTCGTGCACTAAATCGAGTCTTGGAATGTCGTTAAAAGAGTAAATGCCGGTCGATGAATCAAGTCGGACCAAGTGCATAGATCCAACCGTTTCGGTACTGGACGTCTTGGTAAAACGGACACCTTTCTCTATACCCATGAAAGAGCACATTGACTAAACAGCATGATTTGTGTATTATCAACCTCTGCTTCAAATTTGTAATTGAACGCCGGGAGCCAGTGCAGGAGCAGCATATGCGTACTTGATTGAGAAATATATGAGGTCCCAATGTTCTTTAGCTGATAACTGCCTAGTTTTATTAGGCGGGTCAGTGGACTATGCCCTGGGCAATTTGTTGGCGATCGAACTAACAAGGGTATATTGTCAACTATTTGTTCATTGACCGTCGGTCGTCAGGAGGTCGATCAGTTTTGTTTAATACACCCGATGTGCATTCTTAAACTGAGCCATCGATAGACAGTTTCTGAACTCTTTCAGGTATTCTGAAATCACTTCGGAAATGAATACTCAAAAATAGCTTTGACAAACCAATCAAAATCAAATGTGCCAAAAACCAATTTGTCTCGCTTGGCTGTAGTGAATATGGCATCTACCATGCTTCGAACATACTGGGCTGGTGGTGAACAAGTTGTTGGTAGTTCGAATGACCTAGATTGTCTCTGCTTTATTCGGTGAGCTGGGCGACTGTTTACGATCGATAGAGTAGAAATCATCAGTGCTTGCTAGAAAATGTGGTAAAACGGAGTCATGGGTTGTTTGTTGGGCAGAACAATTCCGTGTGCCAAAGTTGGGTCGTTAAATAGTCAACAAATGGCACAGTACCCTATTGCAATGATGCACCAGCTACCTCTGGGATTTTCCCATCGATGCCTGGAGTTCCTTGAAGATGAGTATTTGCGATCAATCACAAAACGTGTACATGGGATTCTCACCTGCTTCCTGCGCTAAAGGCAAAATGGACATTCGCATTGATTTACATTTTTTTGTTTTGCATCCGATGGTTGCAAACGTTTTGTACGAGAAAATATTTTATTGGTCACTTGTTATTGCCTTTACTGTTTGTTTGAATATTTTCTGGATAACAAGATTGGTCGTATTACCCAAGATCCAGACAATAATATCGTTACGCTATGCATCACACAAGTGAATTTCCTAGAAAATAACGCTTGTTAATGGTATGATGTGATGTTGAATAGTTTCATCCAGTTCCGTTCTGGGAGTAAATTTCATCTCTACAGGAGTCCGGAAAGCACTGTAGAGCTGATTCCTTTCGGTTTACAAAAACGCAGAAATCCGTTTAATGACTCGCAGGCCAACAGCTGAAGACCAGTGGAGACCGAAGCTAACAAAACCGAGCAACTCAAAGTGAGACAGAATGAAACGCCACTCTCCCTGATTTCACAAACTCCACGTTGGGTGATCATCATCTGCTGACCGTTCGCCAGGTCCAGGCTAGGCGCAGTCCCCGAGTTTTCGTCAACCTTATGTTCTACTTTCGTTCTACCTATGTTAGAACTCTCAACTAATTACCATGAATGCTGGCGAATAATTGGTTCAGTGGATAACAATTTGGTACAATTTTCATTGCTTACTTTCAAGAAATACCTGTATAAACAAAAAGCTTTTTGTCAGTGAGGATACATACTAAGAAAACTTGTAAATATCAACCAAAGTCTAAAAGTAATTTGGAACTAGTTTCGGTGATCTGATCAAAAGGTTGGGGATTCGGTAATTTTGATCCTGAAAATCTACCATCGGTATCTTTATAAGGAAGAACGAACTACCTAAAGAAAACTACTCACAAGGTTGCTGAAAATATTTCGACCGGTTTCGCCCTTCTTGAAGCTCCTCAGGTTCCTTCAACCTTGTGTCCTTCTTACGTTCTACCTATGTTAGACCTCTCGAATAATTACCATGAATGCTGGCAAATGATTGGTCTGGCGGATAACAATCTGGTACAATTTTTATTGCTCACTTTTGCGGAATACCTGTAAAAACAAATAGCATTTTGTCAGCGGGAAGCCGCAAATTTTAACACAAAGGCGGAGGAGATTTTGTCCGACGTTAAGCAGCTCAGATACTAATCTACATTTGGGCGTAAGATGAAGGTATCGACAATCATTATGAGGGCGAATCCAGCGGATCATTTTCGCCTAGCCCATTGAGTGGATCTCGTGAAATGCGTTTTGTTGAATTTGATTCCATCGTTTTTTTTCGATGACGTAGTGCTCAGCCATAGATGACCAACCACGAGCATGCGACTGAAAAGCGTACATGCTGAAAATCATATAGGCCTATCCGCTGATTCTGATGGTGTTGATCGAACACAGGACACTGGAGCTCACCTACAACAGGATTGCATCGAGAAGTAAAATTTGGAACCCATAACTTTTTATTTGAACTTCCGATTTGGTTACAGCTAAATGCATTTTAAAAATCTAATTGTCTTTTAAAGATTACTTTTGAAAAACTGAAGGCCACATGGTTAAGTGTGGTTCGAGAAAATCCGAGGGAAGGCGTTGATGGTTGTGCTGAAACAATCGTTTTCGATAGCGAACCATGTTCTAGTTCATGAGAATAAACTAAGCGGTCTCCGTAGAGGGAGCATATGTACTAATCGCTTACATCATAGCTTCCTGTGTTTGAAAATAGAGTGGACAAATGGTTGTATGTGTATTGCAGCTTGCCACATAACATGCGATGTAAACCAAAGTAACCATAGAGGTACAAGGAACGTCTCCGTACCTCTTT
Organism: Opisthorchis viverrini; assembly: GCF_000715545.1. Classification (NCBI taxonomy): domain Eukaryota; kingdom Metazoa; phylum Platyhelminthes; class Trematoda; order Opisthorchiida; family Opisthorchiidae; genus Opisthorchis; species Opisthorchis viverrini. Next base: position 141,191 of record NW_008752251.1, on the reverse strand, counting down.
AGTATATTGGCAAATATTCAAATTTCCCTGCGGTAGAGAAGTAGTCAATTGTAACGTAATAGTTTTTTAAGAACTTGTGCCCCGAGGGAACTTCAGTGGTTCCTCGACGGCGATTCTTTGAAGGTGGTTGAGTGGAGACAAACTTCCTCAGAGTTGTGATGAAATTCTTCTTTTCGTCCAACGTTAGCAGACACACCAGCGGAACACACATAAACTTGCAGGTATCTGACCAGGCCGCGTCAACTCGGGCGTTGACGGCTTGCGATCTCCTCGTTCTGCACCATCCAGAAGGCTCCAACATCAGATGTGGACTCATACTGGGACGAGATTGCCACTGATTTACATAGTGCTGGGAATTTGTCTGTGGCACGATGCAACCAGGTTTACCCAAGCACTGAATATCAAACCGAACGGTGGCACTGCTTAAATCTCGGAGAAATATCCCAGGCGGTCCCGTACATAACCCGGTGCGAAGAGTTATCAGAGGTCAAGTGAAAGTGAGCGTGCGAACCGGCTTTGTTCTGCCAAGCAGATCTAACTCGGAGAGCTGTACCGTTCTTCTCTCATTGGAGTGTTCTGAAACAGGAAGTTCAGGCTGACGTGATCCGTAAACGACCGCAATTCCATGAGGGCCAAACGATTACTTGTGGAAACTAAAATCTACACACATTCGATGCAGCTTGAAAAAATATATGGTTCGTTGCTTGGTGGCTCGCCGATTTCTCTTAACAGGTAGATATTCAAGTTTCCACGCCTAAGGATGTAGGCCCAGCACTTAGGAAATATGACTTCGTTCGTCATGCATTGGTTTAGCGCGCAGCCTCTGCTCGTCACATCCGCAGGTATCTCCAAATCAGTCTTCAAACCTCGACACCCAGTCTATCAGGCCGCGTTCAATGTCCGCACTCTGAAGCAAGCAGGACAACAAGCTGCTCTTGGACTCAAACTGGACTCGTTTGGAATTGATGTGTGCTATCTCAGAAACTAGAATTTAGGATGCGAGCACAGTGATTGAGCTAACCGCCCCGTCAGTCTCCACTCGCTCCCGGCTGCGCACCTCTGATGATCCAGGGGCTGCTGCAGCGGGATGTGTAAGGGTTGGTATCGTGCTAAGTCACCGGACGGAAGTATTCTTACTTGACTAGATGCCTGTCGATAGTCATCTTTGAAGGAGTCTCACAAGCGGCAAGTTGATATATGTCTGTTTATCGTGTCCGCCTGCGCTCCCAACTGACTGTAGCTCCGACGCCGTCACACGTTTTACGACGCCCGAGATACCCTACTGCGGCGGGCTAAGAGATCAGACATTGTGGTTGTTGCCTGATATATGAATGCACGAGTGGGCAGGCTTAGTGCAGTTGAGACCCCATTAGGATGTCACATGAACTGGACTCGGTACGTAGGAACAATGGGGAACGATTGCATCAGCTGTGTGCTGATCGCAGGCTGTTTTTACGCAGTGCTAAATTCCGAAATAGCCAAAGTCGTTTGGCCACATGTTGTCCTACAACGGCAGGCCGGCCACAAACTCAATTCGACCACATTGCCCTCCGTTGCCCATGCCGTGGGTCAATAACTGACTGTCGGTCGTTTTGGAAGACCACGCGCTCGTCCCTACATTTCCATGGGCAAATCGCTTGGCTACTGGAAATCTGGCAGATCCGGATGTTAGACGAATTAACCAGAATCATCCAGAATGCTCCAACATCAGATGTGGACTCATACTGGGACGAGATTGCCACTGATTTACATAGTGCTGGGAATTTGTCTGTGGCACGATGCAACCAGGTTTACCCAAGCACTGAATATCAAACCGAACGGTGGCACTGCTTAAATCTCAGAGAAATATCCCAGGCGGTGCCGTACATAACCCGGTGCGAAGAGTTATCAGAGGTCAAGTGAAAGTGAGCGTGCGAACCGGCTTTGTTCTGCCAAGCAGATCTAACTCGGAGAGCTGTACCGTTCTTCTCTCATTGGAGTGTTCTGAAACAGGAAGTTCAGGCTGACGTGATCCGTAAACGACCGCAATTCCATGAGGGCCAAACGATTACTTGTGGAAACTAAAATCTACACACATTCGATGCAGCTTGAAAAAATATATGGTTCGTTGCTTGGTGGCTCGCCGATTTCTCTTAACAGGTAGATATTCAAGTTTCCACGCCTAAGGATAGGAGGGGCATTTGGAACATTCTGTACATTTCTTTGGTGTATTCACGGGAACTGGAGGCCCCAAGAAGCAACTCCTGTGAGACAGAAGGTCAGCCTCAATCAAACCCTTCTTCACCACAGCAGCCACCTGAATAGTCTGTTTTAACTTTCGGTAAACGGCGACTAGATCAAAGCAAGGCAAGGCTTGTTTTTTTATTACTCATAGAAATTCAGTAGAAGATATTTCGAGCTAAAATCATTCAAGATTGTACAGCTGAAGAAACTTTGGATTAAAAGCATTCAAGATTCTACAGCCACTCACCCCATAACTGGCCTAAATTTGAAAAGAAATAGGGATAACATTGCTAGATCACACTAACTGAGTACTTCCAAAATCACGCATCAGTCGTGGAATATACATAGTGAAGCCAAAGACCTGGATGTTGTCACATACGATGGGGGTTGTTCGGCAATTCCCAGATTTTCGAAGCAAACCGGGAGGTTCTCACCACACAATGTGAAATCACCACGGGGAACTATCGCTGACTTTGATAGTCAAATACATTTAGGATAAATTGGACGAATTTAACCTGAAATCTATGTCTATTAGCAAGCAAACTGCCGCTTAGCACCTGTGAACCTATGAAAAACTTTGTAATCGTTTTGCGGATGCAACATTGTGAGGTATCCTGTATAGTGAGAGTGACATCAATCTCACGGTAGAGGGCTGTTATTTCGATCATGGTCAATCAGATGTGAGCAGACGGAAATGATTCATTGGGCGGGGGGTCTTATATAACAAAATCTGCTGTTGATGTATCCTTTCCAGTTACCGAATTAAAACCGCGAACGGCTTTTGACACTCAGTGACCTGTTTTCCAGCAATCGGACCAATACTGGCCAGCTTTCAGTATCTGTCTAAAACGTTTCCTGAACAGCAGTAAATCATAAGACTCCCACTGACTGCAGACTTACCACAGTTTTTACTGCTTGCTGGAAAACAAACGGTGATTCGCTTTATCAGGTCAACTGTTTGTTTAGCAAATACCAATAATTCACCCTTCTTTGCATCAATCGAGAAACGACTTGTCAACTTGTGGTTCTAAGTCTGTGATGAGGTTTTCTTTTAACTGTTCGTAATAGAGCTATTACCACAAAAGCTCAAATTATTTGTTCTTGGTGAGTTCATTTCCAAACGTCTCAATATTATCACATGCGCGCAACAACCCTTTGAGGGTCTCCAAATTTTCTATCCACCCATATTTCACTCTGATTTTCCCCTTTCTGCTTTGCAGTATTTGTGGCAACTCTACATCCGTCAATCTGTATTCACTCCGATTCACAATGAAGTTCAGACATGAGAAACGAGAACGATGAAGTCGTCTGCGTTCAGAAGCATGCTTCAATTTGAGTAGTGTCCAGAATCAAAATAATATTCAAGGTTTACAGAACGTCGCCCCTCTGCCAAGTGACATTAAATGATGCGTAGCAGTGGAGCAGGAGTCGTATCAGGCCTCCGGAAACCAATTTCGCACTTGAGCGCGCTCATTGAGTAGTTCGGCAAATCCTTAATTGGCAATCTACCTACGACCTCATGCCTATGAACCATAATTAGAGTAAACGGCAGGTTCAAACGTTGTTATTTCCGCCCAATTTGAACACAGTTTGGTCGAAATACCGACACACTCGAGTGGAAAATCTAGCCCGGCTGTTATAACATCTCATGAGGATCGAGTCATAAAAACACAATGTTCCCTGGCTCTGTAGGAGTTTGGAGCGCAACCTTTCAACTGGCAACTTACACGTCCGCAGATTTGGTTCAATGAAGTACTCTCAGGCGAGTTAGAAATTCGGAGGAAATCCAACTTTCTAACCGTCAAAATAGCGTCCTCGGACACTCCATTTCTGGGCTGGTTGTTCGAAGTAAAGTCTAGAGTTTCACAATAAAACGTCGCTTTGACAGTGGAGTTTAAACTCACCGTATTTGACAAATGTCTAGGGTAGTTCAAAATATGCGCGTCGTTGAAAATACATCTTCTGAGGTCCTAATTGAATACGTACTCAGATTTAAACGCTGAAACGTGATGGAAATCCATTCCTACATATACAAATAAATGAATGTGAACCTGAAATCTTATCAAAAGGTGTGATTAAACATAGGCGTTTTATGGACTATTGAATTTCAAGTGACCCAACAGAAAACCGGATGCGTAAGGAAGCAAGTGCATTGTGATTAATCGGTTTCCCATGTGACTGTTTGTGAGGAAACAAACCTACTTTGTCCAAAATAATTGTTCAGACAATCATCATGTCAAACCGATAAGCGGCTATACAAAGCCAATCAGGATAAACATGCTCGGGAAGGGATAACTCCACAAAGATTCGCAAGATCTATTCTACCGGTACAATTTTGCTACCATTAACCCTGAGGAAAGAAACCAAAGAATGGTGCTGCCTGTTCCCCCGCTAGTTTTTGAACGACTGCAACGCATAGGCCACCCGCAATTGTTCCGTGTGCAACGCATAGGCCACCCGCAATAATGTGTTCCGTGTGTGCAAAATGTGGTGGATCAAGCAAAGCCTAGTGCGTAAGCACGTCATTTAGCGTCGGTTGCCAAGGTTCACTTAGAGAAATCCCGATTACGTGATGCTTATCGGGTCATATACCTGGATGCAGTTCTCCCAAACGCGGAACAAGCGGTGGGAATCTTGGCAAACAGAAGAGATGCTAAAACGTCGTGGTTATTTTGGTTCCATTCGAGTGGTTCATCCAAACATACTTGACCACTAATAACATGGGAAATCTGAGCGATATTGCACAAGCACAGTTCCGAGTACGGGACTGTCTCACATTACTCCAAGTACACCCCGCCATAAACGCTTGCTACCAAGAAGACTATTGTCAGCTGTGGCAGTAGGATTCACCCAGTCAGCGTTTGGTCAGGAATGTTTCTCGTTCCTTGTTGGTCGCTCTCAAAGCTTTCAAAATGGGCGCTGATCTCGCTTAGTTTCGAAACCGCTGAAAGAACGGACGACGGTCAGGCGAAAGACCGAAAGACCATTAGAGAGCTGTGCAGACGACTGATGGTTAAATAGAGACAAATGTGCGCTTCTGATGCCTTGTTTAACTTACTAAAATGGCCTCTGTATAAAACAATAGGAGCGATTTCCAAGCTCAGGTAAGCGAAATGTGAAATTTCCACTACAAAGGCTTGAATAAACTGATCAGATTCAAAGGTCTGTGTACTGGGATCAAAGGCATATAAAAGTTTAGAATTCCGCAAAACGTTTTTCTGTAAGCGAATTCTGCTTCGGACTGGAGATTTCTGCTTTGCACACCAGTATTTCTGTGACAACTTTTGCGTGTTGTTAGACAGATTAAATCTAGTTTCCTGAAAACCACAGACGCAAGTGAGTGAGGCAAAAAGGGTGGCCCATATCGTTCGTGTAAAGCCTAAAAAATTAAAGCATTTCAATTCAGTAGAAATCTCTCGTTGAAATATCTTACTCTGGAGTTGCGTGGCTATGTTTGAAAAGCAAGCAAGGAATGTATCTGTATATACGTCGAGGGTTATACTCACAGAAGTGTATGAAGTATGTCGCTGGGTTTGATTGTTATTATAACCCACAGGTATGCCCCTTGGTTGCATCCAGAAATTTATTTTGTCATTCAAGCTAACAAGGCTTTTATAAAACTTTTATGCAGACGCAATAAGGCACGCTAGGTTTACGGGCAGGACAAAGCGAACCCCAGTAGTTATCCTCATGATTCCTTTCGGTCTTATGTCTCGCGTGTAACCGGTTGAATGAGAGCGCTGTTAATGTTGTGTTCTTTCACACACCAATGTGGATCACACTGAACGACGTCGATCAGGTACTGAAAACACGAAGTTGGTAAAAAGCTGCTACATCCGTAAGGAAACAGTTTAGCACAGCTTGCAGCTGAGAACGATGTGTCGGTGAGGAACTGGTCCTTCCAAGTATTAAATACACTTTAGTGAAAATCTTTAGGACAAACAAGTACATGAAAACTTCAAACCGCCCTCTTTGCTGCACCAAGTTTATTGATTTGGGTGAAATTTTCCGTCCCGTCAATCAAACGGATAGGGGCTATATAGTCTTCTACAGGGTTCAAGTGAACAACCGGCCGGAGAGTCCCAAAATCCCATAGGACTAAACCTATTTAGCCCCATTGCTTCTGTCGCAAAAATCAGAAAGCGTTTTCTTAAAGGGAGCTACTCACTAGGTTGCTGAGAACTCTTTGACAGCCGATGACCGGTCTCGCCATTCTTGTGGCTCATCAGGTAGGCGCAATCCTCGAGTTTTCGTCAACTTTATGTTCTCGAAAGCAGTCCAATTTGGGTTCAAGTAGAACAAAAGGCTGACGAAAACTCGGGGACTTCGTCTACTTGATGAGACCCAAGAATATGAAACCGGTCGTGAGCTGTCGAAGAGTTTGCAGCAACTTTGTGAGTAGTTTCTTCCATGAAAGTATAATGCGATATCTCGAATGTCATGCCAACTGAAATATGAGGCGGCCTGTGTGCATTCAGTTCAGTTGTAGAATACCATAAACGAGAGATTCAGTTGGGTATCTCGTGAAAACCAAATTGATTTGCAGAAAGGTTTTTCTTGCAGGTGGAGGGTGGGACTAACTGACTGGAAAAATAACGCATAAATGTTTATTCGCTCAATAAGATTGCGATTGTTTTGGATTACTTTACGAAGATTAGTGTAATTCCCCAGTGATTTTAAAGCAAATGCTGGAGATTTTAAGGACTCTTGCGTCCTATTCGTGTTTACACGAATTAGCCACAAGTTACTGTCTCCGCTTTGGGAGAGGGTGTGGACTAATTATCCCACAAATGCAAGCAATCCATTTACCCAGCTTAGAAGACCAACATGGAATCCAAATGATCGCACCCTTCGTAACCTGTCGATTACACAGAATGCTCGAAACGGTACAATATGAGTCTGATGGATTGCCCTGTGTAAGAACTTGTTGGTATTTCCACTAAATGTATTCAGTGTTAGTCGATACACCTTGGCTACAGACTTACTCAGATTTTGTATTCGATTCTTAATTAAAAACGTATCGAATTTTGGACTTTGGCAGTCATTACACAACAAACTACTAGAAAATTAAGTGAATCTATTGACCAAATTTATTTCCTTGCAAGACAGTGTTTACGTTCAATGTTACTTAAAACATCTGGTAGATGATTCGCGATTCAATTGTAGCTTAGACGCATTGCAAGTGACTCTTGTTCGGGAAACTTAGAAGTGTGCAACTCAGAACGTGCCCGCAATGTATCGCACTCTGTTCTTCCGGAATCTACACCACTAAAGCGATGTCCTCCTGGCATTTGTAAAATCCTCATTTTGTGCAGCAAACTACGGCTAGTCAAAGTATAGCATAGGGTGCACAAATTCTACAAGAAAATGGCTTCAAATGTAGGATGAAACAGAAAGGTGCGCCAGTACTGGGAAAAACTGAAAACGGACCAGACTTTCTCAAGAGAAACACATCTATCGTGATAAACAAGCGCAGAACGAAATTAAGATAGACTGGCCTACTATTTTTAGAAATATAACGAACATAGATGGGCCTCTTACGCAGACGATCAAACGTTTCCGTGAAATGCTGCCAGTACAATAGAATTTAACTCATTCGGATTTATGAAGGCGTGAAAACTTCCATGATTTAAGACTGCTTTGAGAAAGAGCAGATAACATTCAGTCGCCCTCTGAGACATGCTTACTAGTTTATTGCCCTGCTCGTCCAACGTTTTCAAGAAATTGGCCAGATTTTGCTAGCACTCAGTCCACTTTTGACCTAGCCTTTTCCATGTGAGGATCTGGCAAGACCAGACTTGTGATATCCGGCCTTAAAGCGCCAGACTTTGAATGTTTGGAACGGGCTACAATTACTCACATCGTAACTTTGGTAAATGTGTATCGACACCATACGTGACTCCTACAAATCACCACTTAGGTGTAATTAAATTTTGAGCCCCCACCAAATTTACCGACACACTGGTCAGTTTTAGCAAAACTTCCACGCTTCCCGAAAAAAGAGAATATGGATTTGTCATGAAGGAAACTACTCACAAGGTTGCTGAAAACTCTTCAAGTATAACCTCTTCGCTACAATCAGTCAATTTATTTTCAAAAGCGGTCTTCATTATGAACGGTTTCGACTGATACACTGGCTTCGCTGAACTTCTGTTGTCATATAAGTGAATCCACCAACTGGAGCCTGAAATCCAGTGAAGGATTCTACATCATTTTTAAAAAACGTCTGAAAAAGCAACCGATGGGTAACAACCCCAATGGTATGACAAACGTTGAAATTAGTGATAAACGCACACAGAAAGATCACCCGCGATTTACCTGGCGAGCTGGTGCGGATGTAGCTGTAAAAAAATAGGTGGATACAATTCAGTTAATTCAAACCGGCCCATTTAATTCCCTCATCCATATTAGTTTTACGAAAAGCAAGTGACATCGCGGTATATACTCAATTATTGGTTTTGACAATGCTGCTCGAGTGAATGAAAAGTACTCGTAGACAGAGGGAAAAGTCAATCGGATTTCAGCCGGCACACTTGTGGCTTTTCAGTGACAGTGTGAATTGTACTTTACATCATATCATACCAGCAAAGACATGAGGTAGTCTCGTTAAGCACACTGAGTTGCAGAATAGAGTTATGGAAGCTGGAATCCAAATGAACTTCCCGTAACTACCGAATTGGCATGCAAATGCAAATAGTTTTTGAAATTTCTTGTGGGATGAATCCAAAGTGAAGATAACTTTCATCTCAATTTGGGCAATAACACAGTCTAATTGCCCGTTATAGTGAAGAAAACTGCGCGTTTAAGGAAGGCGCATGAAGAAGTCCATCAAAGTATTCCGCCGCCAATTTCTGCTGTACAGCCCAAAACTGACAACATTGTTTTATTCAGTCTATTCGGTTCGTTATGCAGACGTTAATTGTAACACTCATTGAATTGTTTAAAATTGTTCGTCGAATGAGAATTAGATCTTATTGTCTCTTTGTAAAAATAGACACACACAAAAAATCAGAGTAGAACTTTTCCAGAGAAACGTTCTGGGCCCTAACGATGTTGCTTGCTTTCATGCAATTTTAAACCTAGTTCGCTCAAAATAAGTTCATATAACAACGCGGAATACATCGTATTATGGTCAGAAACGCAATATTTTCTAGTTTCAGCGTACCTGTTTTTGGAGGTGCTTTTTCTGGAAGGTCATTTAGAAACACGTCAGTCGAAATCCGACTAGCTTCGCCTAATCGTAAATCATGTGAGGATTCGCAGCACAAGACGTTCTACCCTAGAGAGTTGCTAGACATGATAAATTCGATTTACTATAAACGGTGGGGAATTATGAGAATGACAGTGTAGCAGATTACAGCGTATCGTTTAGTTGAACAATCTCATCCATTCGGTTCCACGATTCAGTTTCGTTTCCTTGAAGTAGGTGGCAGGTCAATGCTGGTGAAAGCGGTCTGTTGTAGACGGTTGCGATGCATCGTCAGTCTAGTTTGTGACTGGGTTTGCTAAGTAAGTTGATACAAGTAAATAGAAATGATTTCTCTCAGAAACGAACATGGTTTGTGACTTACTGAACTTGAGTAATCTCTGACAGTGGGCACTGCTCAATAAGTTGATACAAGTAAATAGAAATGATTTCTCTCAGAAACGAACATGGTTTGTGACTTACTGAACTTGAGTAATCTCTGACGGGCAGTGGGCACGTGGATATCGCGTGATGAGTTCGTTGTTTTATTCCGACTGACTGTCTACCACAAAAAACGCACAGCCCACTTGTTCGATTTGCATCCCCAAAAAGCGGCTTACACACCAAGAAAAGTACTGTTTCCGAGACCAGAAAATAAAAGAGATTAGGCTAAAATACGGGAAGTCAGTATACTTACCTGGATGTCCTCTATGGTAATTGAGGAAAATGTTGATTTTCTAATCATTTAAAATGAGGGACATCCCCTTTATCAATCAGAATGCTTGAGTAGAACACAAACCTCCACTTTCAATAGATACCCACTTTGGACAATGAAAGTGCTCGGTGGAAAGTTTGGATTTTTCCAGAGTTAAGATCAAGGTGACAGGTTAATTCGCTTGTTGTCGAAACCGGGCAAAGTTGCATTCTTTAAATAGTTCCTACAGTTAGTTCGGTGAAACAATGAGGTTTCTAAATGGACTAAGTGCCACAACAAAATGTTACATCATCATTACGATAGCTCGGACCGATGGTGATTCCCGATTCTAGACATTTCGGGGTTCCTCAATATACTTCGCTGTGGCGCGTTGTCATGTTCTTCAAGGAATACGCTTGTAATAAAGCGGTTGAAAACGTTGACACCTTACGGCCAGTTTTGCCCACCAAAAAGCCCATTTCCAGGCAATGAAGCTAAAGTCTTGGCACATATCAGAAACGCTCGTAATNACACACAAAAAATCAGAGTAGAACTTTTCCAGAGAAACGTTCTGGGCCCTAACGATGTTGCTTGCTTTCATGCAATTTTAAACCTAGTTCGCTCAAAATAAGTTCATATAACAACGCGGAATACATCGTATTATGGTCAGAAACGCAATATTTTCTAGTTTCAGCGTACCTGTTTTTGGAGGTGCTTTTTCTGGAAGGTCATTTAGAAACACGTCAGTCGAAATCCGACTAGCTTCGCCTAATCGTAAATCATGTGAGGATTCGCAGCACAAGACGTTCTACCCTAGAGAGTTGCTAGACATGATAAATTCGATTTACTATAAACGGTGGGGAATTATGAGAATGACAGTGTAGCAGATTACAGCGTATCGCTTAGGCGATTCGAATTCCTTGAAGTAGGTGGCAGGTCAATGCTGGTGAAAGCGGTCTGTTGTAGACGGTTGCGATGCATCGTCAGTCTAGTTTCGTTTCTGACTGGGTTATTGCTACCAAAACGAATAATGACAAACGAAGTAGCATTTTGTCCATCGCATTCGCACTATTTTGCAATGAGATGAATCGATCATACTTCCCCCATTTTGGAAAACCAGTTTAACTAATGTTTAATTTTGAGTAACTTATGGGCAATGAACATCACAGGGTCGCATGGAAACAACAGGTTTGCTCAATAAGTTGATACAAGTAAATAGAAATGATTTCTCTCAGAAACGAACATGGTTTGTGACTTACTGAACTTGAGTAATCTCTGACGGGCAGTGGGCACGTGGATATCGCGTGATGAGTTCGTTGTTTTATTCCGACTGACTGTCTACCACAAAAAACGCACAGCCCACTTGTTCGATTTGCATCCCCAAAAAGCGGCTTACACACCAAGAAAAGTACTGTTTCCGAGACCAGAAAATAAAAGAGATTAGGCTAAAATACGGGAAGTCAGTATACTTACCTGGATGTCCTCTATGGTAATTGAGGAAAACGTTGATTTTCTAATCATTTAAAATGAGGGACATCCTCTTTATCAATCAGAATGCTTGAGTAGAACACAGACCTCCACTTTCAATAGATACCCACTTTGGACAATGAAAGTGCTCGGTGGAAAGTTTGGATTTTTCCAGAGTTAAGATCAAGGTGACAGGTTAATTCGCTTGTTGTCGAAACCGGGCAAAGTTGCATTCTTTAAATAGTTCCTACAGTTAGTTCGGTGAAACAATGAGGTTTCTAAATGGACTAAGTGCCACAACAAAATGTTACATCATCATTACGATAGCTCGGACCGATGGTGATTCCCGATTCTAGACATTTCGGGGTTCCTCAATATACTTCGCTGTGGCGCGTTGTCATGTTCTTCAAGGAATACGCTTGTAATAAAGCGGTTGAAAACGTTGACACCTTACGGCCAGTTTTGCCCACCAAAAAGCCCATTTCCAGGCAATGAAGCTAAAGTCTTGGCACATATCAGAAACGCTCGTAATACACTCTTTCAAATCTATTTTATTTCGAAGGGAAACGGGACTGAATTCCAGTTGAGTTTCTAACCTGACGAATACAATGCTATGTCGAATTTTGTCCCAGATAGTGAATCACGTGGTCATCGCCCATTACATCTGGTCGAGAGCAAGTATATCAACCATAATTTCAGACTGCCA
>NW_008752251.1:127931-128779 GCF_000715545.1 Opisthorchis viverrini | reverse complement strand
ATCTAGAGCAAATCACGCTTTTGACATCTGGTTCCCAAGCTAAAATAGATCACGCCCGCGCCTTTCACCGAACAGTTGGTACCAAGGTGAACAGCTACTGACAGATTGACATTGGCCACTTGAACGATAACGAAATACACGGACGTAGATTCCAGATAGAGACAAATGTCCTTGGATGAATTAGGCGCCCAAAATAAGGCTTTTTCTAGATTTCAGACCCAAGGAGCAGTACTTCTGCGATATTGCCGAAGAGTATGCGATAAGGTTGGATGCACCTTGATGGCCCAGTAGTGTTAATTCATTGTAGAATGGCCAAAACGCGGTCTCTTTAAATCAGCTCACCACAAAATCCCCATTGAAAGCACTTTGAGCTTTGGGTTAGAACAACTTCATGGCATCGCGAAAATGCATGCTCTGAGATCCAACTATTACAAGATTCCGACGCAACAGTAAATTCTGCATTTTCCCAAAGGCATTATGATCTGAAGAGCATTAACATATCGGGGGGGACGCTTGCTGCGAATTCAGAATAGTGAACGGTTAAGCAATTATTTCCCCTCCAGTTTGCCAGAAGCAGATTCGTCATCATCATCATCATCGACAGATTGGCATCAGTGTTCAATAACGATGCTTTACTGCCGTACAACCATGATTCATCTGAAAGCCTTATTGTAAGAGAAGAGCAAAGGTGGACTGGCAAGCTTACCACTGGCTAGCTTACCACAATCATTCCGAGGTGCCTACACCTCCAGACACTCACTCGAACAATCTGTATAGAAACTGACGACAAGAACGCCACTGACGTCGGTTGGTAGGCACAACTTGCAATGCCTGCAACCAGGCACAGT
>NW_008752251.1:118727-126547 GCF_000715545.1 Opisthorchis viverrini | reverse complement strand
ACTACAGTCAGAACTAATACAACCTCCAAAATATGTAAAATGCTCCACAACTTGCAGTACCTCTCCCTGGATCGTAAGCGGCGTGTTCAGTGACTGTACGTCCACGAGCACGACTTCAAAAACCGAAAAGTGCACCAACATTGTGATCTAGATTCAACTTTATCGGATGAAGAATCTCGCAGGAACCTGGGCACACATCTGTAAATTTAAAGAGGGACTGCGCCAGTCGCGTAAGTAAGCTCCACAAATGAGTGTTCAACATGAAGATATATCTTATTTCTGTTGCTCGGAATGCGTTCACGATCACCGGTTCCTAATGCGTACGAAATAGCCAACAGTTTAGAACGAGCCCAGATCATAATCAGGCTTCCTTCGGATCTCACTGTGGTTACGTGAGTGGCAAACGTCATTTATAAAAATTCGGCAAGGAAAGATCCGTTAATCAGTCGACACAATCATAACATTACCGATTCGTCGCATAACTTGTTGAATAAACCACGCAAAATCCCCAGGCCTGGGTACCTTTGGATTGACCATGTAAGCATGACAAATGAAGCGGTGCTTATGTGTATGTTTGTAATGTACTACTCATAAAGTTGCTGAAAATCCGTCGACAGCCCACGACCGGTTTCGCCCATTTTGGGGCTAATCAGGTGGGAGCAGTCCCCGGGTTTCCGTCAATCTTATGTTCTACTTGAAACTAAATTGCACGAAATTAGCGAAAATGCGTCGTTTGCAAATTAATTTGGTATCCCGATATCTCGAATATCGTAGCGACTGAAACATGAGACGGCCTGGTACAGCACATTCAGTTACCTGGAAACATCACAAACGAGAGGTTCAGCTGGGCTCCAGGTTAGTCTCTCGAAAACCCAAATTAGTTTACAAATGAGTGCATATTCGGTGCTTATGTGCTTATCTGACTTTTCTCAGGGCGTCCAATCGTACACCAATCCAGGATCATCAGATTTCGGCGAGTCCCGTTTTTGTCGCAGAATAGCTGCCGACCAATTAGAGTAGACTGTCTATATGAGACTGATCTGTATGCGCGCCAACATGGTTTTGACAAAATAACCTATTTGCCGAAATTTGAGAATTGCTGTGTGTCTCTGTTACATATTTTACGGAATTATGCGTACGCTTATGGATAAGTGTAGCTGTGTTCTTCAGTACTTCATTGCGCCATTTCATGTAGTGTTTGAATTATGAGACTTTCGAATTTTCGAATTTCTGCGGCCTTCACAGTTTTTGGGTACCTGAGGCATGAGGTGTGATTGACTCAAAAGAAACGAAAATAAGTCTTGCTAGTTTGCGGCGAAACTATCATACCTATCAGTTCTACACTCATACCTACTTCCTGGCTAGAACCACATATCTAATGCTCGCCGCATTGAGCAACATTACTATGTTCACAAAGTTGTTCGAACTTTGTTGGTCTGCTTTGGAATGAGTGGTTGTGAGATGAATGGGCTACGGTACACCGGAAACAGACTGCCTTACTCCTGGGTTCTACACGCCGTGTGAAACTGGTTTGTATGAAATTTTAGTCAGCGGTTCGATCAAACAAAACCATCAGCATTCTAAATCAGAAGAAATGCAATGGAGATATAATCCACAGTAATCCGTCATGCTAAGAGTTGTGGGTAGTGGTCCCCTTTAAACATCACTATTTTAAGCAAACATATTACTGTGTATATAACGCTGCTAATTCTCTTTTGTACGCAAAAGTGTGTGGGAAAAGATCTTGCTTCAACGCAGCTTGTAAGAGCAAATGATATCAAAACGTTTTTCGGTCTGTCGATTCTCCTGGGCATCATCAGAATTACCGGAACACGCTCAATGGCAAGATGGAGGGCAAGATGTTGTTGTATCAACAACATATGTGTGTACGTGCAAAACAGAGGTACAACAACATATGTGTGTACGGGCAAAACAGGTCTAAACTAACAATATGAACAAGACAACGACAGATTCTAATGTAGTTCATTCACCCTAAGCGAATGCCACAAAAGTACGATTTATGTAAAACCAGCCTCTATTGATGTAGCAACGTTAACTCGCTTGTCGTGCCTGAAGATAGTCTGGGATTAAAATCCCACAGAGATCAGTAACACGTAGTTTTATTGCTCATTAACAGGAAAGAGTCATTTATCCAGGGTTAACTCTCTAGCGTGGATTGATGAGTAAACGTTCATGGACAGGGGAAGAACAGCTGTCTCAAAAACATATAGGAAAGTGACTTGCAATCCTAACTGACATCCCAATATCTATGTACTTTTGTTACCTATCAGACGCCCTTAATTTGTGCGCCGCTTCGACGGGTTTTTCTTTATTCTCTAAGCAGGCAACGAATGCACATGCAAACACCTTCAAGAATTCTCTCCCCCCGAAGTCTCGTCAGTGAACTGTGGAAAATTCCTTCTCAAACACGGGTATGTGACATTTCCCTACAAGACTTTCCCAACCCCNTTTCATTGGGGGTATTCCAGTTATCCGGTAGCTGATATATATTTCTGTTGAGTTCTGGCATCCGTAGCTCTGGATGTTATCCGGGGAAAGAAAATTAGACCATTAGCTTGGAAACATGTGTTGGAAGACATTAAATGAGCGGAGGATCAGAATCACTTAAAGCCGACCACATTCAAGAAACTAAGGCCCATCCGGCACATCACCGAGGAGATCTCCAGTAAAGAAACATTCGAAAAACGATGTAGGGTTCGGTTTGCCAGCTAAAATCTGCCGTCCCCGATGTTACAGCTGTTGCCTAAATGTTCTCTATTTGATCAAGTATGTGTTTGAAAACTGGTCGAAATGAGAAAGCGCGTACGACGCTAAATTTGAAGTAGAAAACCATCACATTGAAAAAACTCACACCAGGAAGAGTAACTTAGAGGTGGACCAATACCCATGACTATATAACAACACCAAATATGTTTTATCAGATTTTCTCATAAGATCTATTTCAGCCAATATTATCAGACCGTTACTATCACTTTATGCATTATACTACTAATCAGCCTTCCGAGTAGTCTATGTTTAGTGGCCAAGCTGCGCTTCACCGGGCATCTGACGCTAAGCGAAGTTTATTGAGTAAATTGTGGAACCGCTTTGCAGTCTTCACTTACTGTTGTGTAATAGTCAACGAATATCCAAGAAAGTTGAAGAGGACAAGTGTGTTTGCTAATGGATGACTTAGCGGTTTGCCTCCGTTCACCACGAACCAAATGCGGAAAAGACCCTAATTATACAGGTTGCAGCGAGAGTTACTTGAATCACTTTATTCAGTACCCAACGATCCCAGAATGTAAAATGAAGAGACGGTCTTAACGCAGTTTCAAATAGTACGCTACCGTCTAAAAACTATGCAATTCTATGTAAGTCGTACATCACGATTTGCCAGGGAATAGAACGCCTTCTCCAATATGACCATACTACGTTCTAGTCAGGGTAAACGCCATTATCATGACTTTTCTAGCACATCTGGTGTGTGCCTGCATATAGTTGGTATTTGCTGATGAATTCTAAACAAACATTCTGGTGCGTTTCAAGCAAAAAGACAAACAAACCTTTCAAAAGTCGTTGCTTAATTTAGTAACGAGACAACGGAATGCGAAATGATTGTTAGTGAAACTCTGTTTTGTTAGCATTCATTGATTAACGTTTTCGAATACGGTATGAAAATGCAACCGTTCTTAAGACGCATCGTCGGAAAAAACGTTTGGCAATGTCCGTACATTCGCATCGGTTTCGGTGATGCGGGGAATTCTTGCAAATTCTCCGATGTTTATTTTGCACCTCGTCTGTATCGAGTTTGCCGACGCAAACATGTGTGGAGTGTCTAAATCCAGGCAGAATTATCAATGACTTTTTTTGCCTTAATCAGACGGGGATCTGCGTGAGTAAATGCGGCGCCCTGCTGTTTCCTTTGGTCGCACAAAAAACATCCTGTTAATTGTTGTTGTGGCCCGGGTCCGTCTACGTTACGCGGTTTTATGAGAATGCTCAAGAAACGTGAAGGCCTGGGGTATTATGTGCTCTTCGTTTTGTAGTCGGGTGCAACTAATATAGTAGTGGGTAAAATTCGATTTAGAAAATTGTACCACTTATTTACGACTGGGGCTAATCGTCCTCCGTGTGGTTGGTACAGAATGCATAAACCATCATCTTTGCAGACATAAGCATGAAGGAAACCATAGAAAGTTCATCGCAAGGAATTTCTATCTTTACTGCCCCACTTACAAATCATCGTACATTAATTTTCCCCTATTTCCGGCTATTCAGAAAAGTAACCAATGTGCTGTATTACGCAAAATTATCCACATATCCCAAGCCGATAATTGTGATACACTCAAGGCAGTCCATTCTTATTGCGTGTCGTTCGTTACCAATGTCGACCACACTAAACTCGAGACTCGGGCTTCCAGTTTATTCAAATAAGACTTACTGCTAGAAGCACTGTAAAAACAGAATTAAAGAAATTACTTAATTCCCAAAGGTTTTTCTTGGAAGCGGACCACGCGCAAGTGTCGGGGACACTTTATATGGTATACTTGGTCGCTGAACTGGGATATGTACTGAATTAAACGGATAGACTACCAGTTTCTTCCAAACTACCACTCCGAAGCTAGAAGTACATTATATTGGCTGATAGATATCCTACTGTTCTATGGGAACACGTAATAGAAAATTTTCGATGGTGCAAACGTCATCTGTGACAAACTGACTTTTTGTTAGTTGAATACTACACCTTAGAATATGACATCCTTTGGCCCATGTAAGCAATGTTTTGACATTCCAACGAGATCTGCTTGTCAGCTTGGGAGCTTGCACGCGATTTTACAGGTTGGTGCACCCGGGCTTTCATTCGTTTAATTTGTCAAGGTCAGCATCTATTAGGGATACGGGTGAATTTTGAAATACGGGCCAGTCTTTCCTCTCAGTCGAATACAATCTTATGCAGGGAGCAATGTTGTTTGGTTGAGAAACGTCTCACTTATCAAGAATCATCAAAGTTAGCCAAGCTGTCCGTCATCGTTTTAAATTTGAGTCCACTGTCTCAAACCCGTGCATTTCGTTAAATTAAATTTGGTTCTGATAGCTCCCAAGGTACAATTGATTAGCCGCAGTGCCACTGGCGACCATCTGTTCCGAAATCTTTTCCAGGATGCAATAAGCCACCCAACGTGTCCAAATAGAATTTCCTTGCAAGTGAATATCAGTTCTTGTGCAGAGTTATTGAAACACATGCCCCTTTTGAGCTCCTCTGAGAGGAAACTTATCCCACACAAAGACTCTTTCCACTTCCGCGGTTAGGCCTGAAGGAACCGTAGAGCCTGTCTGTCGTCCACACTGTTATCACTGGGTCTTTGAGGACTCATGTTGGTCATGTTTTCTCCTAGTTTTCTCTTGACATTCAAAATCACCTATTTTCTGGCAATTTAGAAGTCATCTCTTTTAAACGAGTCAATTTCGATCACCATCCTTCCGCTCCACCTGGTGAGACGTGGTAATGTCGAATCAACTCATAGGATTCTAGACGATTTTTCATCAAACTGACGGAAACCAACCAGATTTGTCGCGATATCCTGGATATGGTTTAGAAAGCAGGCGCGAGTGGGCCTGCCTGCAGTACACGAATTCTACACCTAAATGAGGAACCTCTGTTAAGCTTTCGCTGAAATTAAGCGGCGCTAACAAGTAGTATATTATAGCATTTCAACAGAAAGCACTTATCCACTGAATATATGCCATATTGCTAGTAATATAGAAACTGTCATTGCCACATCGTTGAAAAAATCACACCAGGCACAAACAAGGTACTTCGTAAATTTTCATAAAAATTTGTCGCGTATCTGATTGCCAGATTTCGTACATATGCACCGAAAATCTGATCATCCGTAATTCAGCAAAGCCTTGTTCACAGTTGGTCATGCCGGCGTCACACGCACCAAACGCGGCTTAGAATCAGCCCATAGAACGAGGACAGGATGAGTTTGAATAAGCAGGCATTTCTGGCCATTACTAACCCAAACAATAATGTGAAAGTTTC
Source organism: Opisthorchis viverrini (assembly GCF_000715545.1). Taxonomy (NCBI): domain Eukaryota; kingdom Metazoa; phylum Platyhelminthes; class Trematoda; order Opisthorchiida; family Opisthorchiidae; genus Opisthorchis; species Opisthorchis viverrini. Next base: position 120,498 of record NW_008752251.1, on the reverse strand, counting down.
ACAGTTTTGGTGACTTTAGCCTGTCCAAACAATAAAATTAAGTGCTCTCGTAATGATGTCACACTTGGTTGGCTCCGGTCAGGTTTATAATCCAGCTAAGCTTCTTCATTTAATCCAGTATTTGGACCCACCCATTGAAGATCTGCTTGATGTCCTTGGGGCCACGGGTCTAGTTACATTGGCCACATATCAATAATCCAATTAAAACAATAAAGCCTGAGAATTGTCTACCTTCACGGTATCTTAGGGCAATAAAATGAACGCAAGGAAGGTTTTTCCTCTAAATACCAGTCGAGCTTTCATGTGAGAAAATCCCTAGTCCACCCATTTTCTCCGTCACCTTGCTCCTCTTCAGGGGGGAATTGAATAAATTCCGTCCAACATCCGTCTGATCCAGAAAAAATATCAATTGCGTATTGCACAAAAATTTCACTGTGCTCAACTGACGTACACATACGAGAAACAAGGCAATGCTTATGAAAAATTCTTAGAACATGAGAGAAGCAGAATACAGTTTCAGTTGAAACATGCCATCTTTTAAGACAGCAGTGATCAATGTGATTAAAGTCAAGAGGGCACACATCGAAAACAAATCGGAACCGCTAAAATCCTGCCGCCTTATATGGGCATGGTTTGTTATTGCCTCTTATCTTCTGAAGCCTGGAGTTGCTGTCGACGTACGTATGTATCTGGTTTTCATAAGTCAAACGTACAACCCCACTACCACAAACTTAGCCCTATATTGTTGCAATTTCTGGTATAAAACCGACATCAAAAGGGTCATAATACCTAGATTCTTACTTTCGAAAGAATGAATGACCAAACTACCGCGCTTTACTACCAGAAAACACGTACACAGTTTGGACGTTTTGATAAGACGCTGGCGTAGTCCGTCTTATGCCTCAAGTATTGTCCTGGTCACCTGGTACATTTGAGCTCCGCCGGACAAAGGCCCCGTTGCGCACACAATCACACAGGATTGAATAATCTATGTGAGGTAGCAACTCGGAAGTGTCCATTAAATCGTTACCGACACACGACTGATATGAGTCGGTGATACGCAGGCTATTCGGTTTGAGTAAAATGATGGAAGTGCCATGAAACAACTGTGTGGGGATTCACCTATTCCTAACTCCTGAGGTATTAATATTACTCGGTTCCTGATTGACCTTCACTTGATGAGCAGAACTAATTTTAGACCACCTCGGTGAGACTGGGGTTCCGATGATCAATAGGGAGATGATTCTACAGCATTGTCAAGAACCATAGGAATTCTAACGGCGAGGTGGTCATCGCGTATCGATGTAAACGAATTCCTGAGTGTTGATCAACTTACGGTAACGGATAACTTAGTTGTTACTAATAAGCAGGATTTTCCCGTTCAATTTCTCTAAGTTGGTAATTTTTTCATTCGCCTACACAAGCAGAGCTGTTAGATCGTTCAAATCATAATTTTCAGGTCATTTTCACTGGAATGTGGGATCCACCTTGAAAATATTTATCGTGTATGAACAGCCACTATCGTTTCTGTACTTACTGTCAACTCGGATTTGATTGGATATTTCACCACGGAGTGAATTGATTTAAAAGTCATCACAGAGGCGAACTGTTCACGGACATGAATTCTTCACTGGTGACCAAACTATCGATCAGCCGAGGCAAACTTGCTGAGAATAGATAGATAAATCGATACTGTGTCTGGTTAGTTCTTGGCCAGGAATACAGCGGAAAGTTCGACCGCAGAGGTCCGCTCAAACCAGTGCCATCCATC
>NW_008752251.1:110155-117214 GCF_000715545.1 Opisthorchis viverrini | reverse complement strand
CCGGCGTTGCTTCTCAAATTCATCTGCAGTTTCAAATATTGTGGCAGCTGACGGGAAACCTCTCTCAGACCCTGCTGACATTGTGGAATCCCTAAACTCTCACTTCGCTAGCTGCTATGTTCCCTCCCCATCTACTCTATCTGCATATTGCTCCCCACCTGGCTATGAAGTGGCCAAATCTGCTAACGAGACAAGCCCCAACCTCTGCACACTCTCTGTTACTGTCTGATGTAACTTCGTCTCTAGCCCGCCTTAGATGCTCCAGTTTCCCAGGCACCGACGGCATCCCTTCGCTTATCTTAAAAGTTGGTGGCCCGGACGTCCCCACCCTCATCTTTAATCTCTTCAATATCTCCCTTATCACTGTCATAGTCCCTAGCCAGTGGAAGCACTCTACGGNTATATTATCTTCTGCTTGTTGTCATTTTTAATCGAAGAAACACATTTCTCGTAAGCGTTGTTTAGTCATTAAAAAGCGTGCTGTTCTGCAACGGTTCTATTTCAAACCGGTACTTCTTATCAGTCCGCTATACGAGAAATCCATGTTGACAGGAGAAACGATCTTAAAACGAATAAAATCGTTTTAAACTTTTTCGGAACACAGTGACAGCACACACCAACGTATGAGGTAATATAATTTGTTCGTGTTCATCGGCTGTGTATTTCCTCACAGATGTGCGTGAAGTGTGTGCGCGTGGACAATGTCATTCAGAGACACGACTGGTCAGTTGTTACGTTCCGGATGCATCAGTCTGTAAAGGCGAAACTATTTACATAGGTGACTTTGGATACACAGATGCGTCCCAACCGCAAAAAGCTCAAGCCAACTCATCTATACCCTTCATTCAGCCTGCACATGAAGTTACTCCAAATAAAACATTTTAATGAACAAAGCGCTCCGAAGGCTAGCAGGACTCCGTATGTACACAGAAACTGGGAAAACACTTTCCGTTTTACGCCGGAGACCCATACATGAAGAGTGCGGCATAGAAATCCATGCATCGGCCACCCACGGTACACCCAGTACTGGTGAGCTGGAGAGCTTCTGTAATTCGTGCTAACTGGGATTTTCGTATCCTGATTGTCAAACAATTTGGCTGCCAAAACACCCTAGGATTAACATTTAGGAAATTCATAAATGCTTTGAAATGAGAAAATCAGCATGGTAATGTGTACTCTTCCATGTTCATTTAATTAAAATAAATTAAAACCCGCAACTTATTTCATACAAAGCCATACCGACAAAAAACTTACAGCAACTTTCACTTTTACTGTTGAGAAATAAGATGATAGAAATATCGATTGGAGGCATGTAAATAATTCGATTTATCTGTTGCAAAAAAGATCCTGACAATGAGAATTACAAAAGCAAACCAAGATGGTGCAAAAGGAGCTTCCTTCATAAGCCAAGGAGGTGGTGCTGTATGTTCCCATTGTTAAATACAATTCGCAATCGTCACACCCCTCCGAACTAATCACACGGTTTAGTGGAATCTTCGAGGACGATATCTATCCATATACTTGTTACGAAAGTGTTTGCAGAGCAGCACCCTCGGACGGGAATCTAACCCACGTGGATGTGCAAAATGTACCAAACGATTGAATTCGACTTTATCCAGTTGGTCTTAAAAGTTTATGAAGTAAAATTTGCATATGTTTTTACCCAAGATTGACGGAGACTAATACCCTTGCGAAATTTATCAGGAGCAAAACGCGTTAAGGTTGAAAGGGTTACCAAAAATAGGCAAGCAGTAGGGCACGATCCAAACGTCTAGCATGGATGTTCGGCACTTGTCTTAAGCCAGGTCACAGGGCAGATGGGTAGTTAGGGGAAAAGGGATCATATCAAGTCTTGAAGCCAAGCACCTGAGTGGTCGAATATGCCTTTCGTTGAGAGCTTTATCTACCTGAATCGTAGTTGTTAACGAATGGATCGGTATGGGACCATTATCGGTATTAACCCTTTCAGCGTTCCCTGTATGTCGAAAAGTGATTCCCCTTGACGAACGACATGGCTTCATAAATAAGTTACTGGCACGTTGGACTCACTTGGGTTTCTCTGGATTAGGATAATTACATCGGAGAAACTGACGTCTTTTTTCAAAGTACATACAAACGGGTTGAACGTGCCGCTTGTAGGGCAAGTAATCAACACCTCGGAAATAACGAAACGCACACGACAGTTCACATCCGTTTCCCGATTGACACAGTGTGCAATGCCACATGCTGTCAGAGCTAATCAAATTGTCTCTCTCTCTGTCCGGTTTAACCTTGAATAGGAAAGACCCTAAGCGAAACATGGGGAGCAGACCGAACCTGTGCAGGCCTGATAACCCGTAAGGTACAGAGCGTCAGGTTCAGTCCTTCTCAAATGCATACAGCAAAAGTGATGCAAAATTAAGACCAATTTTACAAAAATTATGATCGGGGAATCAACTGCAAGGCACCACCTAACTACGATATGGATGAAGACAAAATAACAATCTGTAATCTGAAGACAGAAGCATTAGCTGACAAACCACTTACGTCTCCTGCTGGCTCGCCCGGGGGACTTTTATACATATACGACTAGCTGGTATAGGGAACTGATTTCCCCGTCTACATTCATAGTAGGTCGGTCACAGACAATTTTGGAGGACCGAAAATTAGGGTTTCTCCTGACACTGATAAAGTTTCGAGGGAATCAGATCAACAGGCAATCGTGTGGAGATCTGTTGGATGCGTTGCAGGTTCAAGCGTAATAGTGCCGCCACCGGAAGCCACTCATCTGCGCACCGTCAAAGTAGGAATGCATAAAAGTACCGTCTTGGACCAACCCAACTTGCTAACGGCGAAGCGGATTCTACGGAATGAACAGTGCATATGAGTAACACTTATTAAGCTCCTGTGAATGAAGATTACTCGGCACCACGAAAACGCAATTTGCAGTGAAGCACCGCCTTTCCACCATCCAATTAATAGTTCATTAGAAAAAAAGCATGATATTAGTTGCGAGGTCAGGCCTGATACTAGACTCCATAAGAGAGTTCGCCGATTGGCTGTCGATCGCGTGGTGCTTAGTCCACCATACAAACTTGACATTCAGTCACCAGACGTCTCTAGTTGGCGGTGCCGAATAGGCAGTCGAAAGATGTCACCCCGAATGCCGAGGACATCTTGGCAACTCACGAATGACACACACTAGATATTCGGACGTAGTACCGTTTTCTAACCATCCTATTTGTTGACGAACAAAGCTGGTATTTCGGAGACTTCTGGTTGCAGCATGAAACTTGTTACACATTCCGTGGTAGAATAACGGGGAAATATATTGAAGTTGTGAACGAATTAGTCTCTATGTGCTCGACTCCACGGAACTTGACTTTACAGTAGAGCCCACAGTGAATGTTTCCCCCCGATGACTGAACCTTTCAGCGCAGGAAACGATCAGCACGTGACCAAGTGATGTGGGTTCTGTGGGCGAAAAATAAGCACGAGTTACTCCCATTGGTACTCAACCCCTCGTGACCGAACGGTTCTTAAGGTGCACACGGCTAATAATTCTCCACAAGAGATAAACAGGTTTAAGGCGAAACTCAGATTTTCAACACACACTGAATTCACACTTGGGAAGAAGTCCTCGTCGAAAATTCTGAAACTACGCCTCGTAAGAGATTTTCTAAACGGGTATATTGCGGAATGATATGCTCATGTATGCTGATGGATAAGAACCTGTCTATGGAACCATCGGCAAGGTACTTTTGAAATACTGGAAGTCTGCAATCCATGGTATGTTTGCTAAAAGTTCCGCAAAATTTACCATCCTGAAATGGTTGGAGACAGTGTACCGTCTGACAGAAAACTATTGCCATCTTCGATCAAACGACACCAGTTTTAATTGCTGATGCCAGGATATCATGCAACAACAAGACAAAACGTCCTAGTATAGAACCGGGAAAGGTAGCCATGTATATACATATGGGAAACGGTCAAGAACCAGGCGCTTCCACAGACAGAGAGTTGAAGAGTTGGACGTTTGACTAGGCCGTGTCAATCTACGCACTCCTTCCTTGTAAGCCGCCGAAAACCCTTCAGAGTAAAACGTGGACGTCCCCAATGGTTGTCATTCCAATGAATCGCTTGTCGTTCTATGTATTTCAACGGGTGCAGACAAATTTGTAGACGGATGAGGTTTCGCGAAGATAAATAGTTGCTGGCTCTGGAAAGCACCCTCGATGAATCCCGCTCTAGGCATTTTGTAAATCCTTTTTCCGATACAATCAACTTAATATAACTCCACATTTTCACTTTACAGTCTGATAAATTTGTAGAAACTGACTGCCATATTCTCGGCCCGCTCAACGACATGTCTTGGCATAAACAATCGCTGTCTTCAATGACATTAACAACAGTGGCAGAACTGAAAGTGAAGCCGTTGACACCACGAACGTCAAGCAAATGAATATCTGAGGAATACTGAAGGCTGATTTTGAACATCTTGGGCTAAGCTCGAATCCAGGTCTTCGATTTGCAACTTTCTCCCTTTCTCCACTAATTATTTCTTTGATAGTGACTGTTCAACCTATTTTTTTTAACATAAAAGGAGCTTCTATCAGGTAAGTACAGTAACCTGTATAGACGTAATACACTGTACATAAGCTTGCTGGAATTTCCTCGACGGCCCACGAATTTTTTCGCCTTTCTTGGGACACATCGGGAAGGCGAACTCCCGAGATTCCGTCAACCTGATGTTCTAACTGAACTCAACTTGCAGATGATAAGCGAAAAACACCCATCTACGAGCCAGGTTGGTTTAGCTGGGCACCCAACTGAGACAAAACTGTATCCGTCTTTTTATGATGTTTTAAAGCAAATGAATGTGCTGCACCAGGCCACATCATGCTTCAGTTGGTACAATATTTGGGATACCGCGATTCACGCATAGACGCAATACACTACTCATGAGGTTGCTGGAAATTCTTCGACAACCCACGACCAGGTAAGGCTTCCGCAAAACCAAATCAGTTTGCAAATAAGTGTACTCCGTTTCAGGCCTGCTCAGAAAACACCAGCGGTGCATACCTCCTAAACAGGTAGAAAGATATAAACTCGCCACTCCTGAGGTAAAACCGTTCGGCCACCTGTTGTACAGTTAACTCACAACATTAACTATCGACGTCCGACACAATTTCCGCCGTTATTGTTTTAATTCAAAAGGGAAGCAAAAATAGGGACACAGTTTTAAAGGACTCACTTTAACTTCCAGTTCTATAGACCAGTCGGATAAAAAATCAATCACTCCACATCTTCTGAGTACAGCTCAGATTAGAATGCATACATTCTACAAAACAGGAAAACTGAAATTAACTGAGGCAAATTATGTTCACAAAAGAGAACCCTACTGCCTCACAATGCCATGCCTAAATTCCGGCAAAACGTTGTTTCTGATGTATGAATTCCCTCTGAACATAGCGCTGGTGATGATATTTTCACTTTTGGTGCACAGGTATCGAAAATCAGACTTAGAGGGCTAGCGGAGCACTTAGCATTTTTCTGCGCGACTGTGTTTCGTCAGTGTTGGAGAGTTCCGATTATCGAATGGTACCAATTACATGGGAAAATCCCCACTGAGACTGTTTTTGTGGTANGTTTCTAAGCCTTCTGGTGATTAGTTTAGCAATCGAGTCACTTTTGAATAGAAGCCTCATGTACACGAGCTTCTTTCTAACAGAACATTACGTAGGTTTGTGTTTAACGGCCTCCATAATCTTGAGTACGAACCTTTCACGATATCCCTTCTACAGGACTGTGCGTCCCGAGAACTTTAGTTCCTCTTGTAAGCATTCGGGTGAGCATATATTCATTGCTCTCTCGGTCAGGCATCTAATCAGGTTGCGCTTTTGTTGTAACGGAACGAAGCTATCAAAGTGAATATACCAACTTTCCACGTTTGCTTTCTGTGGACCTTACGTTCTATGGTCCCGTCGGTCGTCTTTTTAACCATTGACATCGAGGAAGCTTCACTGTCCGTTTTGTTCTGATTCGATAGTAACCATGATATTAGCATGGACTGAATTGAAACTGCTTAGTACGTCTGTTGTGCTAATGGTTACATTGGCAAGAACATAAATTTCGTCCAAGCAGCGGCGATATAATTTTCACCGTCCAATGAGTGAGTCAAATTTTTGATTAGATATCGTCAGCGTTTCTAGTGCCCCTGCATATTGGGCTGGTTTACGTTCTAGTTCCCGAGGATTCTCTTGTCTCGTGTCACATTCGTTGCGAAACAAAATTAAAAAGAAACACAAAGAAAAAAACAAAAATAGGAATGTTTAAATAAAATCGATTATCAACTACATTATGAGTAGTTTAAGTGGATGAACAATTACATAATTCACAGCTATCAGAAGAGCAAAGCGCAGTTTTGACCATTCGCGTTTTAGTAAAGCAAATTATATGATGGCGGTACTGGACGAATTATTTATCCTCTGGAAGTGTATCAAAACATGAAAGTTCTTTGTGCAGTTTAGCATTTGAACACTTCTTCTAGATGCGAAGAAGGCGTCCTCTAATCTGCGACCTATTTGAGCGTCCTCATTTGTGTTTCACTTTCAGCCCTTCTACAAAGTAAGCATTCCTGTAATGACTATTTTATCCGCATATCTGTTTACTCGTATCCAGAACGTCTAAACACACTTGCCACTGGAATCAATGGGTGTCATTACCTACTTATCGTCATAGAACGGCTGAGCTTAACAGAATGCATGTTACTCATGTCATCGCAAATTAACAGAATCCCAAAACAATTATTTTCGTCTTACAAATTGGTGTATAGATACGCATCCGAAAGGGCGGAGAGGTCATCTTATCAATGTAGTCGGATTTATTCATCAAGACAATTCCCGAAACTTTATCTGGCTTGGATAGTAAAACTTGGTCGTTTAGCTGTAAACGTTTCAGAGGCTAGAAATGTTCCTCTGCTAAAAGTCGTTTGAGTCTGGGTTTGTAGCTGAGGTACTTGTAACATGAATTGACTAGCGTCGATTTCAGTTGTTCTACACTCAGTTCAGAGGAAGGTAC
>NW_008752251.1:102938-109738 GCF_000715545.1 Opisthorchis viverrini | reverse complement strand
TTCCTTTGACTTCTATTTCTCTAAAGTGTAGCCCCGATCTTAACCTTTTCCACGTGATTTCTGCTACCATATAAATTTGTGATGTATTAGCCAAGATGAACAATCACAGAAAACAAGCTTTGTTCGCTACCTTCTTCTTTCTCATGAATTAACAGTTCATTAGAAAAAAAGCATGCTATTAGTGGCTGGGCCAGGCCTAATACTAGACTCCATAAGAGATTTCACCGATTGGTTGTCGATCACGTGGTGCTTAGTCCACCATGCAACCTTGACATTCAGTCACCATACGTCTCTAGTTGGCGGTGCCGAATAGGGAGTCGAAAGATGTCGCCCCGAATGCAATGCCGAGGTCAACTTGGCAGCTCACGAATCACACAAACTAGATATTCGGACGTAGTGCCGTTTTCTAACCATCCTATTTTGTTGACAAACAAAGCTGGTATTTTGGAGTCTTCTGGTTGCAGAATGAAGCTTGTTACACATTCCGTTGGAGAATAGCGGGGAAATATATTGGAACTGTGAACGAATTAGTCTCCATGTGCTCGATTCCACGGAATGTGACCTTACAGTAGAGCCCATAGTGAGTGTTTCGCACGATCACTGATCCTTTCAGCGCAGGAAACGATCGGCACGTGAGCACGTGATGCGGGTTCTGTGGGCGAAAAATAAGCACGAGTTACTCCCGCTGGTACTCAACCCGTCGCGACCGAACGGTTCTTAAGGTGCACATGGCTAATAATTCTCCACAAGAGATAAACAGGTGTAAGGCAAACCTCAGATTTTCAGCATACACTGAATTCACACTTGGGACGAAGTCCTCGTCGAAAATTCTGAAACAACGCCTCGTAAGAGTTTTTCTAAACGGGTATATTACAGAATGATATGCGCATGTCTTCTGATGGATAAGATTCTGTTTATGGAAGCATCGGCAAGGTAGTTTTGAAATACTGGAAGTCTGCAATCCACGGGATGTTTGCCAAAATACGCTAAAAGTTCCATCCTGAAATGGTTGGAGACTGTGTACAGTCTGACAGAAAACTATTGCATTCTTCGATCAAACGACACCAGTTGTAATTGCTGATACCGGGATATCATGCAACAACAAGGCAAAACGTCTCATTATAGAACCGGGGAAGGTAGCAATTTATGTACATACGGGAAACGGCCAAGAACAAGGCGCTTCCACAGACAAAGAGTTGGACGTTTGACTAAGCTGTGTCAGTCTACGCACTCTTTCATGTAAGCCGCCGAATACCCTTCAGAGGTAAACGTTGACGTCCCCAATGGTTGTCATTCCAATGGATCGCTTGTTTTTATGTATCTCAACGGGTGCAGACAAATTTGTAGACGGATGAGGTTTCGCGAAGATAAACAGTTGCTGACTCTGGAAAGCACCTTCGATGAATCCCGTTCTAGGCAGTTTGTAAATCATTTTTCCGATACAACCAACTTACTATAACTCCAACTTTTCACTTTACCAAGTCTGATAAATTTGTAGAGACTGCCTGCTATATTTTCGGCCCGCTCAACGACGTGTCTTGGCATAAACAATCGCGTCTTCAATGACATTAACAACAGTGGCAGAACTGAAAGTGAAGCCGTTGACCCTACGAACGTCAAGCAAATAGGATAGACTCCAAGGCAGGCTCACATGCGGAGGATTGGGCCCACTTTGGGAGGTGAAATCCTAGGATCCTCCGAAATGGTATATTATTGACCGAGTCTAGGTTTTGTAACCTCCATGAACGGAGACTTTCGTGCTGAAAGAAGCGTACCACAACGGGACTAGCGGAGGTTCAGGGCGCGCATGTGCTCGGCCAATCACAACTACAGGTTACACAGCGTCACATCTGGCGTGCGCATATATATTGAAAGCCACGCACCCCCTGAGGCGCACGGAAATGCAAACTGGCTAGTGTAATCACGTCAAAAGTAACGTGAGGTAGCATCAATGGTGACAGTCCCGAATGGCTTTGTGGTGAGTCAGAGATAAGCTAATCGGTTGTGTTGTTTAAAGGACATCCCAATTACCATATGGTGGAATAAGAACTTTCTGGACAATAGATTCTCCTCTTCTACCAGACTCTATGTACCCTATTTCAGAAAACATTTCTGAAAGCCTTGTTGTCATCCGTTTTCAGATTTTCCAAACACAGACAAATTTTACGGAATATCTGAGGACTACTGGAGGCTGATTTTGAACAGCTTAGGCCAAGCTCGAATCCAGGTCTCCGATTTGCAATTTTCTCCCCTTCTCCACTAATTATTTATTTGATAGTGACTGCTCAACATATTTTAAAACATAAAACGAGCTTCCACCAAGTAAGCACCGTAACCTGTATAGACGTAATACACTGTACATAAGCTCGCTGAAATTTCCTCGATGGCCCATGAAGTTTTTCGCCTTTCGTGGGACTCATCGGGAAGGCGAACTCCACTCGTTTCCGTCAACCTGATGTTCTAACTGAACTCAACTTGCAGATGATAAGCGAAAAACACCCATCTACAAGCCAGGTTGGTTTAGCTGGGCACCCAACTGAAACAAAACTGTATCCGTCTTTTTATGATGTTTTAAAGCAAATGAATGTGCTGCACCAGGCCACATCATGCTTCAATTGGTACAATATTTGGGATACCGCGATTCACGCATAGACGCAGTACACTACTCATGAAGTTGCCGGATATTCTTCAACAACCCACGACCAGGTAAGTCTTCCGCAAAACCAAATTAGTTTGCAAATATGTGTACTCCGTTTTAGGCCTGCTCAGAAAACACCAGCGGTGCATGCCTCCTGAACAGGCAGAAAGGTATAAACTCGCCACTCCTGAGATCAAACCGTTCGGCCACCTTTTGTACAGTTAACTAGCAACATTAACTGTCAACGTCCAACACACTTTCCGCCGTTATTGTTTTAATTCAAAAGGGAAGCAATAGTAGGGACACAGTTTTAAGGGGCTCACTTTAAATTCCAGTTCTATAGACCAGTTGGATAAAAAATCAATCACTCCACATCTTCTGAGTACAGCTCAGATTAGAATTCATACATTCTACAAAACAGGAAAACTGAAATAAACTGAGGCAAATTATGTTCACAAAAGAGAACCCTACTGCCTCACAATGCCATGCCTAAATTCCGGCAAAACGTTGTTTCTGATGTATGAATTCCCTCTGAACATAGCGCTGGTGATGATATTTTCACTTTTGGTGCACAGGTATCGAAAATCAGACTTAGAGGGCTAGCGGAGCACTTAGCATTTTTCTGCGCGACTGTGTTTCGTCAGTGCTGTAAGGAAGAGTGTTTAAGAAGGTTGATAATTTGGAGAGTTCCGATTATCGAATGGCATCAATTACATGGCGAAATCCCCACTGATACTGTGTCTGTGTGGTACCAGACACGGACTGAATTGTGAATGAACAAACAGAACGTTTCGGGTTGCGTATCCGTGACACATTAGGAATACTTTACTGAAACTAAATGTAATCTAGTCGTCGACATGTTGCAAGGATATTTTTATCAGTTAATCGACAGGTCTCCGGAGGCCAGCCATTCCTAATAGCCGAACATCACATCAACTGGACGGATGTGTCATGCGCAAGCTACAGACCAAACGAAGGTATACCCTGATTGGTCACAACGCAAGCTAATCTGTGTCAAGCACCCTTAGCTCGATGCTTCTCGGCCTCTAAGGGCGATTATAGCCCGACGTTTTGTAAAATCCTGTGACTATTCTACAAATACAGTGGTGATAATCCTCCTTTGTATCCATAAAGGGCTGTCTGAAGCTGCCGTGCCTTCTGATATACCATAGTGTGCATAGCATGAATGTGACGGACAAATTTGATGACCGAATCAGTGTGTCTGTTCGTTTGTATCTACTCAACCTGCGAAAAACCTCACATTTAAATTCACACGCGCAGACAATCGGTGACCTATACGCTCTGTCTCATTCCACGGCACCGGTAGGCTTACCATACACCGCATCCTTACACCACAATACAACGCATCCCATGTTCTGCTAAACCGTCATTCAAAGCTTGCTTCTCATGATTGGTCTTAATTACTGATTTATAATTTCGCTCCAAAATCTGTTTAGGCTAACATAGATCACCTCCGAATGCAAAATTCTGTCGGAAGCGTTGGCGAATCGTATGGTTTAATATGGTAAGAATCTACACACAGCAGCATGAATGTGACGGACAAATTTGGTGGCCGAAGCGGTGTGCCTGTTTGTTTATCTCTTTCAGACTACCACTGTCGCTCATATCTATTGTTCAAAGGCAAGTTGGAAACTCGGTCTTTCTGGTGGAGGCGGGATAATCTGGCAGGTCACATTCGTGCTTTCTTCATGGGAATCACCATCCGGCAAATTTCAAGGGAGATCAGACTTGTAGCGATATGCAAGGCTAATTTGCAAATCAATTTGGTTTTCACGGGAGACGCAAGTAGATGATAAGCTTGACGGAAACTCGGGGACCGCGCCCACCCCCAAGAAGGGCGAAACCGATCGTGGGCTGTCGAAGCGTTTTCAGCAATCTTGTGAGTAGTTTCCTTTATGAAGATATGCAAGGCTGTTTAACGACAAATGACTGATCGATAACATGGTCATCTCTCTCTCGGACACTATACCGGTTAGATATCTTGCAACGAAACCACAGTAAAAGCACATCAAATTAACCAGCGAATCGTAATATCTACACCAAGAAGGAGTCTGACAGCAGTCTTCTGTGTACAACATCCATGCATGTGACATAACTAAAGCTTAGCTCACATGCGAAAATGCAGCAAAATGCCTTTCATCCATGATCAACAAAACCGTGGAAGTCTCACTAGTCTCACTCTATAACCGAGGAACTTCTTGTTCTAAGGTATCGATAAGTATATCGGTGCCATGGGGGTAGTTGAAGTAAGACCATCGATGACCAAACCCTTGGACAAAAACTTCACTCACCTTGGGGCTGAAGATAAAACGAGAATTAATTTGCCCAATTTTGGGAAAACAATGCAGGGGAATTCAGTATTTCGTACCCTGGTATTGGGTTTTTGGAATTCAAATTCCACAGTCTAATTCGATTAATATTGTGGCTGAAGGTTCGTCCCTTACAACGACTTACTAATGCTTTACAGGAATCGTCAAGCAAAAAATGATTGAAGTTATATGGGCAAGTTGAAAGTGGCAAGCAAACAACTCTTGCAAAGGCTGCACAAAACGAAACTGACCTGATCTCCGCTTATACTTTGCTATTCAATGTAAATGTGACGCTGCTGATAGGGATCACACCTTTTTGTCATCACCACAGAGGATTTCTGTGTTGAACTCTAGCAATGTACGTGGTTTTTTTCGATAATCGGCTTTGCATATGTCACCAACTGTCTTGGGGTTTCGAATTGCAATCTTCTATTCAGCTCATCAGCACACTCCATTCAGACTAAGAATGAACGGGATGCTAATTCTGGAACAATGACTTGGAGAGCTTGAGTGTGTGAGAACGTTCAACTCTTAATCAAGGTTCCATCTTTTGGCTAAAGACAATCTAACACACAACCGTAGCACTCTTCAGCAGTTGACGTTTTACGGATCCCCAGGGACACCCATACCTTAGAAAATCTGTTCAGAAGTTACGGCTTGCGTTCTGCAACAAGTGGTTGACCAAACGCGTGATTAACCAGCACGGTGAGAAGAAATCATCCCACTTTAACCACGCAGTTTATCCCATTTGGTCACCTGCAGGCTAACTCCACTGTTACCATTCTTAATCAGTTTAACGCTACCTGTAGAGCGCTCTGCTGAACCGGAAAAAAATTACTTGCAGGTTCAATGTTTGCCACCAATTAGGTTGTCATCGTTTCAGAGAGGTTTGGTAGACAATCGGACAAAGAGCAACACAAGTGGAATTGGGAATGACAACTTCAAAGTAGCGGATACTCGGTGGGTTCAAGATAGCAGTAACTTAGACAAGCGCAGGTTCCAAAACCAAGAACCAACAACAACCGGAACCGCAGACATCCCACACAAATAGAGGCATCTGTAGCTATCAGACGGGTGTTGAATACGGCTAACATTGGAGTAGAACTTTAAAAGGGGAGGACTTCACGCTAAGTATTGGCGCAGTTCAAGGATCAAATTCTGACTGATCCGACAAGAGACTGTGCAAACAAAATAAAATCTAATGCTTGTTTGAAGATTAACACGAGTTAGACAGCCAGAAAATGCATACAAGAATCGGCGGGCATTGGAAAGTGTGGACATTTTCAGTCAGGGATCGAGGCTCGCACCATGGCAACTGGTGCCCGAGGTGGTGAAAGTCACCAGACATCCCAGCGTGAATAGACCAGTAGACGTAGAGCTGGCAAGCGTATGGAAAGTGGTTTCAAAGTGACACGAGGTGGTGTGAAGTAAAAAGGGTAACGGTGATACTACCGATGAGGAGGCATTCGAGTATTTTTTCCTCTTGTTAATCCGCTTCTCGTCTCGTGAAATGCGGGATCTATTGCGGAATTTGTGGAGTCGCTCCGTAGCATTTGCTTGCATTTGAGTAGCAGTCAATGAAGACGCGCTCAAAGAGGGAATGGTTATTCAGTTTTTGCAAACAAGATTCATATGAGAGTTTTACTTCCCTGTGCAATATTGTGTAACTGTTCGGTTGGCATTTTCTAATAAATAACTCCGCGGCGAAGGCCTTCTCCCTTTCATCAGTATAGCAGTCTGCATGTAAGAGTACAAGTTCCACCTAACCATTTTCACCGAACCCTAGTGCAATTTTCCATGCCCCTACGTCGCACACACAAATAAAATCTGCA
>NW_008752251.1:98896-101794 GCF_000715545.1 Opisthorchis viverrini | reverse complement strand
CTAAATCTGCATGATGAGCACCATCCAGGACACATACGTGTTATGTTGCCTTTCAAGAACCCGTTACTACTTCTGTAAAACTACCAGTCTAATGGTGTATGATACTGACGAAGCATGCGAGTAGTATATGGTATGGTGTCCAAGCGCCGAACTCACATCTGATGGAAGGTGAAGTTTATTGTGGAAATTTGGAAACTGGCCTACAGTGTTCGACCACTATTTTATAGTAGTCGATGGATATCCATGAAAGTTCATGGCCAGTTTCTAAAGACTGAGGGCAAATGAGATGTATACTTTTCGCGTCTAATGACCTATAAATGCTTACTTTGTGTTTGTTAATAAATGACGAAAGGTTTCCCCTTTCAACAGTTGAATGTTACAGTGCGAAATACTGACCGTTCCTAATGAGCGGGCTGAGTAGTATCCCTTTTAGGGATGGCGCCACATAAGTGGTGAGACGCAGCGCTGAGGTTGACGCTCGAACTCGCCGTGTTTCATTGATATCACGGAGGAACATCAGTTACGTTCAATACCGAAGCTATCAGCTAGAAGACCCGGCTTTTAGTCACGTGATAAGCAGAGGTGTGCAATCAAGGGATTTTCTGAAAACTTACTTGAAGTGTTTTGACACTAGGATAGAAGGAACTCAGGACCATTTCGAGTCGCCCTTGAACATGATACAACCTCATAAAAAGAAAGTTGTGGTATAGCGATGGATACTGCTGGTGAAGCATGCAAGTAGTGTGTGGTTTTCTCATAAATCAGCTTCACATCTATTGAAAAGTGAGATTTATTACGGAATTTGTGGAATCGCTTTGTAGCATTCGTTTACGTTTGAACGACAGTCAATGAATATCCATAAAGTTTAGGAAGACGCGTTCGAGAAGATGGACTGGACATCAAGTTTTGCAAACAAGATGCATATGAGGGCTTTGCTCCCCTGTCTAATAATCCGTAACTCAACATCATCATCCAGCATGACATTTCAGGAAGACGCGTTGCTCAAGGAGAATATGGACATCAAGTTTTGCAAACAAGATGCATATGAGGGCTTTGCTCCCCTGTCTAATAATCCGTAACTCAACATCATCATCATCGACAGCATGACATCAGTGTTCAACACTGATGCTTCACTGCCGTGATCCGTAACTGTTCAGTTGGTGTTTCTCTAGTAAACAACTCCGCAGCGAAGGCCTTCCTCCTTTCACTAGTTTTCACGTGTTAATTCCTGTGGGCAATTAAATGATTTGCGGCAGACCAAACTGATGTACGTTCCTGCAACTCTCGTGATGAATACGAGTGGCATCTGTGGGAATGGGTACTAGGAACGATTTGGAAACCACCGCTACAAGGTGACGTGTTCCTGGAACCAAGTTGAGCTAGCTGCTTTTCTTTTAGGCGGGAATCCTCTCCTCAGATTCCCAATCTAACGCGGCTAAATCTTCTTTTCTTACGGCTTTACCTGTAAACGGTTTATTTTGCCGGTGAATTAAGACGGCATCTTATGCGTTCTGTTATTACCCCAATGAACACTAAAATCCGTCATATAGATATCAAAGAATTACTGTCTCGCCTGTTTGCACGAATAAACCTTAAAGGAACGAACATCATTCCGCGCGCTCCAAAACAATTGTCATCCGACACTTTGGTCGCTCGAATACTATTCCATGTACACTTGAAAATGACTGGAAAATGTCGTCATGTGTAGGGATAGAAACTGTGTTGTCCGAGCTCACTTGAAGATCTAGTTTGAATAGAAAGGGAAAAAGTGTGGGGAATGTGCGTATGTTAGTGGATTCACATTCCGAAATACAGGTTGTTCGCGAACGTTATTCGTGTGCGAAATTTCCTAAGGAAAATCGGTGAATACACCCTCACATCACACCCATTTGAACAGCCGTCTTCGTGTTCCCGTACACATATTCCGAGCATCCACATCGAAGTGCGTAAGTACTAAACTCGAGTTTCTCTCTTATTGCAGTTCACCAGTGGTGCTTGTCTTTGACACTGGCGGGGTTTGAACTCAAATATACGAGGCGAGTATATTGCCTGTAATTTTTAAGCCTACATTCTTACCTAAGAGTAAACAATAGTGGAGTTAATGATATGCATCCATTTGGACCCTCAATTTAGTTTTCATGAAGATTCAGCTAAATCACTCATTTGTGGTTGAATGTGTTGCCCCAGGCCGCCTGACCTATCCATCGGTTCGATACACCAGTATCCCGGCCTGGTGAAACTCATTCATAACAATGTGATTACTTTGGCTCTTTAGTGGAAATTTTATGGTTGCGGAAATGAGTGTAGTTCGCTAATTTCGTACAATTTCCGTTAAGATGGAACGTGAGTTTGAAGGGCACACAAACACTGGGACCAATCGACTAGCTTCAAGTAGGATTAAACCGGTTGGGGGATGTCGAAGGAGTTTCAGAAAAGTTACGAATCATGTGTTAGGTCTCAGATGGGTGCGGAGTGACTGTATGGAATGGGAAGAAGCAGAAGTATGGTGCTGATGAATGTTACTTCGTCATAATCTCAGCCCTACCTACAATTGGTTGTGATGTCGACATTTTGGTCCACCGACCGATCGTCTCTTACCGAGGGATCTGCTTTCCTCAATCCGCCAAGGCTGTTATTGGACTGGGACATCCTAAGGTGGCCATTGTATGCTCTCTGCGTACCTACGTGTTATGTCTTGATGTACGGTAATCCCTTGTCTTCTTGCTCCGCCCACTATGGTATATCAAAAGGCACGGAAGCTCTACAAAGCCCTTTATGGAGACAAAGGAAAATCATTACAACTGTATTTATAGGGTAGTCACAGAGTGTTCCACAAGGTCGTGCCAGAATCTCTGTGAGGGGGCGAGAAGCGTCGAGTCACAGGTGCTTGACTCGGAT
>NW_008752251.1:94281-96488 GCF_000715545.1 Opisthorchis viverrini | reverse complement strand
ATATATTGGTGAGAAGTACGAAAGTATCAAAGCGCACAGTGCGTTTCGCCAAATTTTGGTGACCAGAAACACAATTTACCATTCTCAATGCTAAGTCTGAATTTTTCACAATATATTTAGAGGAGCAAATGCACTCGTTTCCTAGATTTTCCCTATCTAAACTACATCCAGCACATCACCTGTAGGGATATCACTACTGTCAGCCACAATCTCTGTATTTAAGTTTACCGCTTAACAAGTCCACTCCCGTAGCTATAAACTCGAATAGTTGCTACACAGCCGACCGACAGAGAACACGGCTAACGTGAATTCACAACTCCAGCAGTCCAAGCGATACCTCACTTCTAGTCATAAATCAGGTCCGTCGACTCTGTTGTGAGGAGATAAATCTGGAGCACTCTAGTAATTGCAGTATTCCCGGAGTTTTGCGGTCAGTTTTATTTTTAAGGATACGTCTTGTGTGCATCTCATAAATTTCGCCGGTAGGGGTCGAGAGACAGAGAGTGGAGAATGTATACCGGACGTGCCTAATGGACACTATAGTTTGTATGCAGAGTGTAATGATTGCAACCATTGGTGTAAACACTCTCCACGAAGAATGAATACGGCCAGAAAGGTCAGAGAGTTGCAGCGTGACCCGGCTACTGGTCATTAATACCCAACTATGACATTACTGTTAATAGGATGGCACAATATGCAATCAGTAGACGTTTTAAGTACAGGGCTAATTCTATCCGAACCGCATCCATACAGATATTGACGAAGAGTAACGGAATCCCTTTGTTCGTGACCGGGTACGTGGATTAGAGGCATCACCCATGTTATCTTACCGCGACCCTAGAGTTTGATTCACACTATACATCGGTCTGCCGAACACAGCCGCCCAAACTACTGGATAAGGTAGATTCTCGTAGGGGATCACAGAGTGCAAGCAGCAATGTTATCCGAAATGTACCATTTTCGTCTCGTGTTCGTTCTAATTTGACGCTACCCCGCAACAGAAAAATCGCCACCTGAAACTGAAGCCTTTATCAAAGTTGCGGCCCAATGTTGTCAAAAAATGCACACCCACTGTTTTTCTGTCTACGTTCCTGGGAGCACTGGTCTCTATTTCCGTTTGTTCGTTCAGATGTGACGTCAACATTTGCACTTCACAAATCCCAAACCCTAGAGAAACCTTGAGTTGTAGAGAGTAATACTACGATTTTAGAGTAATTGGCAGAGTGCATACCCAGGAGACCGCGGATTTCTGTTTGGCAAACAGCGGATCAACTTATCGAGTACTAGGTGACATTGGAGTCATCTAAATCTGAGTTGTCAAATCTGGTGAAATGTGTTTTCGCAAGTAATCGGACAAGTGAAGGTTCTTGTTGTGAACATGTCTACTGTTGTTTTCGCAGCGGCAGTCTCTCTGACAATAACTTTGTGAAATTTTAGCTTCACCAATGTAATGTAGGTGGGCTTTCCTGCACGTTTGAGTGACAGTTTGTGGCTCCCTTTACCTATTTATGGTTTCTAGGACTTTAAAGAAAAAGGCCAAACCAACCATAAAAGTGTTGCACATAAGTTTATAATTTCTCTTGTTGTTTGCCATCGAAAATGTTCAGTGAATTACGATCAGACAACTGATTTGGTTGGGTTTTATTCCTGTTTTGTGGACCACAGTCTCCTTAATACCTTCCTATTACCGTGAATCCCGGTCTGGTTAGCCGATTGATAGTCTGGTGCGCTTGGCCGAACCAGGAAAAGTCAATGAACGTGCAAAGCGGCCGATCTGCTCATCGCTGTCGCACATAAGCGGGTCAAAAATGTGATACTAAGAATACAACTCATCTGTCAAAGGCGACTGAAGAACAACCAATCAAAGCTGTCTCAATAAAAACGGTCATTTCATTGGCTGTTATGTAGTCTTGTTGCGTTTGAAACTAAATTTCCTAATATCATGTATTTTTCAAGAACTTCATTAGCATGACTTACGATCGCATCCAGAAGCTGACATTGGATGTAATAGAGTAGCACGTTTCTCATCGAAGGTTTCTGGAAACGGGAATATTTTCGCGGCGAAAATAATGACGAAAAGACCGCAGAATATAGCAAAATGTTGCTTCAATCCAACCAGTTTTGCGCAACCCACGGAAATACTGAAAATCCAATGATTCTGAGCATGCGAAGTCAAAATTCATTGCAAGGTAACAGATTGTCGTCCA
>NW_008752251.1:69001-92468 GCF_000715545.1 Opisthorchis viverrini | reverse complement strand
ATATTCTTGAAAAAAACCGTGCTGCATTATATGAAAGAGTGCGGCATTCTCCAGTTCAAAAGTGACTTTGGGATTGTTGCCTTCCATCCCAATGAGATTTGGCAGTGCGAGTGAGAGACTGGAGTCGTGGTGGTGAGTACTCTCAAACAGGGAACCTCGGCCACGTGGCATTATTCTTTCGGCAAGAATTTTCTAGCCAGCGTTTTTCAAAGACCAACTCAGACTTACTACCTATTGTTCATCGACATACTTTTTCCTTATCCGGACTGTTCGCCCTGTGAGGAGAGCTGTGTACACCAGGTGAAGTGTGACCAGGGAAAAATAATGAACCCCGGTGGCGCCGTCGTTAGTATTTTTGCCGATTTCGGCATAAGAAATCTAACAAAAGTACCTTAACAATGCTACCCAACAACGAGTCATCACGATATAAAGTCGACTTTGTCACTGTACGAAGAACCCTACTAGATTTCACAGTTAAATAGCCACTCCATGGGGAGCCGCCCAAGAACGACCGAGAAGTTGACAGCTTCCCAGTTGTCGGAAGGAGAATACCCACAAGTTGATTTTGACATTTGGTGTTCTAGTGCAAGTTGATTACCATGTAAACCTCGCAGCCATCTATATCCCTACAGAAGTTTGAAGGAGGTATGTTAACACACGAACATTATAGAGGCACGCGGCGACGAATTGAACACAAGGACTTTAAGTGATAGATACCAAATGGACTTTCCAGCTAACTGCGTAAGCGAAACTGAACATTATTTTTCTGCAGTCGGGAATACCGCACCCAATGGACCTGAATGCCATTTTTTTAATGGGGAGACCGAAAGCAGGGTTCGAAACAACGGTGACGCGAAGAGCATTCACATATCAGAGACAGGGCTCGTGGATACAGGCTTCTGACCTCTTGATCTAAGTGTTTGTTGTGCTCAGCAATTTGGTTGGGAACGCCCGACCAATACTGGGTGCACCAAATACATTGGGATGCTGATGTCCGTGCGACTGTCGACAAAGCAGTGAACTCTCCCGTTTCTGAGGTCCATTTGTCGAATGCAGTTCTGTGAGCATTCACTGAGAGCTTTCACTGAGAGACGTTGCCAAGGCAGAACTGACTTCACAAAACGGAATGACACATTCTCAACACTTCGGATCATTGTGAATTTATAGAGGATCCGTAGTTGGACGATGCTCACTCAATGAAGTTGTGTCAAATACCGTGAAGCTGTGTGGCATTAAGCCCTCTGACCTCTGATGCCTTAAGAAAAGCACTTTTCCCCATAGATACCAATTTTTGCTTTCGTTTTGCACTAATGCCATCGTATGCAATAGGATATGGGGCAAACACCTGAATCAGTCGGGGTTTCGGCGTCAATGCACGTTGGCGTTGCATATAAACAGACGCGACCGTTTCTCTAAAAAGATTGCGCGGTCTTACGAGTTGCTAAAACGGCAGTGTGCGCTCATATATGTACAGGAATGCAGGAATGTGCAACCTAATGGGCGTGCGAGCATCACCGCTTTCGGCCTTGATGAGCCGCGAACGGTTATCTAATAATAAGGTGTTGTTGGTTGTTAATCAGGTGGCGGTTGAGCTGTTAGCCAGGATTGACAAACATTTCGTTATCATACGAGGAGACATCATCAGTGCGCAGTTGGGTGGGTACTTCCTCCTTGCCTGCGTGCATTTATACAGCATTCGAAGGCTATCTATTATCTTCTGACGTGATCGGCTACTTGAACTGTAACGAATTTAGTGAATCTATACGTTTAATTGTGATCTTCGTTGCGTTGTGGTCTGCGTTCCTTTGTGTTGATTGGTTTTCCCAGCGCAAACGTGCCTATATTATTCACCACATACACAAAATAGGCACTGGCCGAGAGTTTCTTCCTCTCCACCAGGTTGCGACCAACGCGTCCAGCTTCATCCGCCTCTGCATGTGTGGCGAGTGACCTGGATTCACCCTTATGACAGCAAATGCTCAGCAGCATTCCATGACGCTGTCACAACTGGCCGTCAGCCAGAGGAGGGGCATCTTTCTGACGGCACCGTTTGTGAGTCTTCCGCGGAACGATACGAATTCTGTGAATCGGAGTCGTGACGGCCACGCATCCCATTGGTTGCAACAGTGCAATTCCAGGTTTCCGTTTGTCACCAAGTTTTGGGGCAGACCGGTTATCGAAAAAGAATATTTCCCTGAAAAACATCCCTTCGGCATCCTCCCTCGGACGAGAAAGAAGCTGGCGAACAAATGCTGTGGACAACAGGTTTTAAACATAGTTCAGTTGTTGGTGAAATCAGAACGTTCTCTATTCAAGCAAGAAAGCTGCATACCACCAGGAAATTCAGGTCCAATCTGTTTCGAATGAGCGATGGGCCCCCTGAAAATTCGACGGCTGCGGTAGGCCATAAGGAAAACCCCGTGTTTTTCTACCTCATCTCTCACGAAGATGACTATCAAAAGACGTTTGGTCTTGTCATGCGTTGGGAAAACCCCGATGTTATAACCCTCGGCCACTCGTTCGCAAGCTCGCATTACCCAACAGTTCCATGATTTCCGGGACAGCAGTTTTATTCGGCATTTTAATTAGCACAAAGTATTTCTTTAACCAACCCGTAAGCCGGGGAGAAAAACAACCGCATTTGCATGCATGCAGTCACATGAGAAATTCAATTATTTTTTATCAACAGAGCGAACACAAAGTTGCTGCCGTGTAACGGAGAAAGTCTGCAGAAAATGTAGTGCAGGTTTGTGCGAAAACTCAGAGTTTTCTACTTGATTGTTTATCCTGTGCTGCGTCAATCAATGTCCCAGGCCATCTGAAAGGTGAATAAAGGAGGAACGAGTAGGCAGAACCAAATATAATTTGCTTTATTCAGTTTACCAACAAACGGTCACAGGTTTGTTCACCGCAACAAATGACTGAAGAGTTGATCAGCTCCTTCGATTGAATTTAGAGGCGACTGAATTCGAAACATTTGAAATTCAGCTGCTTAATCAGTGGCTTATTACGGTGACTTGGTAGAGGGCGTGTGGTCGCGAGATTGACGTGCCGGGATTAGGCGCAGCTCAGTGGCCCTGAGCGAGAGAACACTAAACGAAATTTATCCATAATGAGAAAAACGGTAAAAAGTTTTGAAATTCGCTTGCAACCGGGTGGTATTTAATCCTGTCGGAGGATCGGTTAGACATAATTTCGGGAATTAGAAATAAAGAATTCACTGAGGATGCCGCTTCTGGTGATGACAGAACGTTTGCGAGCGAGCTATCGAGCTTGGCGATAATTTGATTTTCCACCTGATAATAGGTGACCTTACCGCTGTACTGGTTTCAGACAACAAAAGAAAACGAACAAAATCCAGAATTCTTACAATTGGATTGGTGCAGCCCCCCCCCCTCTGGTTGAACAAATAGGGCATTGTGAATCTGTCACTTTGTATCGCCGAAGAAATTTTATTGAAGGCGGGCAAGTTGGTGGAAGAAAAACCACCGAAATTCACCCAAGGAGCTCCTGAACGCAACATCTCACTGGTGCAAGTACACCCCCAACCATTCTTTACCAGTTGGAAATCGACCGTCGTTTGCGGATGATTTTCATGAAGGAAACAACTCACAAGGTTGCTGAAAACTCTTCGACAGCCCACGACCGGTTTCGCCCTTCTTGGGCTCATCAGGTAGGCACAGTCCCCGAGTTTCCGTCAAACGTATGTTCGAATTGAACCCAAACTAGACTGTTTCCGAGAAATACACTCTTTTGCAAATCAATTTGTTTTTGCGAAGAAGCAATCCTTCCACGCCACATTCTTTTTATCGACTAGTTACCCATCGTGTGTGGCTTTTTTGTAGCACGGTTGGTGCTTAAAGGTAACCGAAACGCCACGCGCTAAATGTTTGATCTGAAATGGTTGAATTTCTTTTAACACAATCAAGCCTTCTGCAAACTGAAATGGCCAGAACCGTTTCTTATTAAGTAAACTGTAGCTATATAATTTTCACGATCAAGCCTTCTGCAAACTGAAATGGCCAGAACCGTTTCTTATTAAGTAAACTGTAGCTATATAACTTTTCACGATGTAAATATTGGCAGTGTGATAGGCTTACCCTCATTTGTTTGTCTCGCTGCCGGACTAATGATGATAGGTAATATTATGCCCAAAACATCGGCGTTTGTTGGCGTAAAATGTTAAAAGTTAGAAAAAAATCAAGCATCGCATTGCATTTCAGGTCGTGTAATTCCCTGATTGAGTTTACGGACCTAATTTGTGACACTGGAGTGAGCGCTTCCGTTGGCTTAGAACTGAAGTAAACGCCAATTGTTGGGCGCCCTCGCACACGACTTTCAGTACTTAAGTGTAACTGATATGGGAGATGAAACTTAGGTTTCGTAGTGCTTTTGACCTGTTTGATTTTCAGATGCTGCCTTGCTGCTTGTCTAACAAATACGGGAAACACCCAGCGGGTACCGCAGTACTAGCCTCAACAGCACTCATAGCAGGGAATTTCCCATAAATATGCAACAAAAGCTGGTGCGGTAAAAGCGCTGAACTTTCCACACAAAGAGGCACAGACAACTGATCCTGTAAAAATCGAAAAACCTTTTCGCTTACCAGCCACCTCTGAAATCGTTTGACACAATTTGACCATAAAATACCGTAAAAGAAAATGGCACCAACAATCTGTGTCGGAAATATCACAGATAACATAATTACGCTTCCAGCCCTGAAATTGGTCAAACCGAAATCGTACTTTCGGAAATACCACGCTGTATGTAAATATACAGGAGCCGGCGCAAACACTGACTACGTTGGTAAATCTGAGACAAAAAAGAACACGCAAGTGGGGCGTGAAACATTCTCATCAAGTTAATTGAACTCCAGCTTTTTTCAAATCCAATTTGACGATACATCTTATGAATAAGCAGAGTGAATTCGTTGTCCGTGGAGTGGGAAAGAAGCTTGAAGGAAAGCCCGGCTCATCAACAAAACCATGGGGTTTTCTCACATCACAAACAAGACCGTCATCACAGTGCGTCAGTGGACCTAAAGCTTCCGTGCAAAGTGCATGAGTTTTATCGTACACATCATTTTGTCCGACGCATTGCCTTCTTGGTTGGCTGTGGGGCACCATTCACCAACTATCGGTTAAATTCATAGCCACATCACTCTCGTTTGAATGATCGTCCTCCTGTTCTGATGTAATTATTTCGGTGAGTCCATACCAATGGGAGGGAAGCACTGGACTCGGGTTTCGCTCTTATTAGAGCTCATCAGCAGTGCATATCCAATGGCCATATCGGGATTCGAACCCCGGACATCTGGCATGCGAGGCCAGCGTGTGACCACTACTCCACCAGCGCATGTTGGACGCATCTGAATTTTCACCTCTGGACAGGCCAATGTGTTCCCACTTAAGCGATGTGATTGGTGTGACCGACTCATGCAATATTTTTGAATAGATGCCATTTAAAATACATGAACGGCATAGTATAAATGACTACATTTTACCTCTGAACAACCACTCACCTCAACTTTCTCAACTCTTATGTCCTCTGGAAGGAAGCAGAATTTTATTGTGATAACTGCACCGGACACCAGTTATAAATCTACGTTTAACTCTTTGGGTTAACAAATTATCCGATGACTTTACACTTTTTAGACCATGATCCTAAATTATACCGTCAGAGTAACTCAGCCACCTTTTTTCTCAAGTTTCCATGAAAAAAGTTACTGTCAAACCTACCGTGGCGCAGCGCATTCCTCCATCCAGTGTTCTCTTCGGAAATGTACTTGACTCAAGGACAATGCACGTAACTCAAAGCACATATTGCGTTCCTGCTAATAATGTCAATACAAAATTAAAGCTGCGTGTACGCGCAATGTCTCAAACTGGTGTGACGCGACGCAGACACGATAGTCTATAACTAACAAATTGTTGTCTAATAAACAAACATTTGTCAAGTTTCTGAAGTTACTAAAGAGGAAAATTTCAGTAGATCATGTAGCATAGATGGCTTGTTCGCTGAGCGGGGCAATTCGATCTGAAACGTTCCTTCGACGGCCGATTTGACATCATCAGCGCTTTGTTCATTCCCAAAGGACTATTTTCGGACTTCACTGGCCCGACAAAGTTCTGAAATGGTTTAAAATATTTTGCGTAGCTAAGCACATTCCAACCACGTGCCACGAAAGGAGTCATCAGTTGCGATTACCGCCCATTGACAAATCACTCGTAGCACCATGGAAACAGAAGACAAAATGGTTTCAAATGTCATAAGCGATTGTCTGCGGCTTACGGAGAATGACATAGTGTAGAGTCACTGGAATGAACAAGTCATACATCAAAGCATGATTTACATTGATAGTGTCACTGAAAAAAAGACTCACATAAAATGTGGCTGGGTAAGTGCGAACTAAGTTAACAGCGATGGAAGTAGTTGTAAGTGGATCAAGGTACCATCGCATGAATGAATGTGGCTTACTAATTTTCCACCCCTGAAAACCTAGATGAAACAAAGATGGCCATTACTCAGTACCGCTTGGGAAGAATATCACATCGCAGTCGACTGCACTGCACACGACCGTGTCTTCAGTTCCATCATGAAAATGAGCGCAAACAGATCACCACTCGAGAATAGGGTTTTTTAACAAGGCTGTCCACTTGACAATAGAGCGATCACTGTGGCGAGTGATTGTCATGTCCCACGAACCCAACTAGTGGGTGGGAAAACTGTCACACATGATCACTTTCTTCACACAAAGACTAAGAGCATTACTGATTGGAGATGTGTGTACTGGAGATCGTGCCGGAAACAGACAGCCCCACAAATGATGGACATTATCCGATGTAGACGTGGTCATCACGACAAGACCAGGAAAACAAAGTACTGTTTCCATTTTTAGAAAAGGCGAAAACGTAGGAGAGCGAAACATGATGCATCCTACCCAACACCCGATTATAAAAAACATAAATTGCGGAAAAATGTAGAATGAGAACAGCGGATCAGCTGAAGATGCAGGGTTTCTGTGATCCGGACCGTCACTTTGAACTTTGGCTGAACAACACTACTGGAGCTCCGTGGCCTGAGACAGTTTGTCTTGAAGCCTGAAAACTCTAAATCGAATGCAAATATTTGACATTCGAGTCTGGGCAAGTCAACTCCTCGTGCACTAGAGCATGACGGTTTGCGATTGGGCGCACACTAGTTACAGGATCTTATCAAGATTATCCCTCAACCATAAAGTTCTTTTGCTCTCCAATGCACTCATCATTTGATCGTAACCAGTAGCCTAAAGCCTCATGTTTTGATGGTCAGCATTCTCCATGTAATACATTGCTTATGATGGGTGAAAAGTAGTAATCAACCTATGCACCGGGTCAAACAACTCAGCTACGTTGTTCCTTGCTACTTAAAGGTTAGTACGGAACGTGGGTGCGTTATCCATTTTGCATTAGCTGAGCGACTGATCGATAAAATATGCTGTGACGCACTAAATGGCATGTATCGCTCTCATTTGATCTGGATGTTCAAAACAACCGTCAACCTGGAAGTGATCGCCTGGGCTGGTTGTACACTGCTGACGGCTGAAGGTTGAACGTTGGTTATTTTTTCGTGTAGCTGCTTTTTTCTGCTTTGAGAAATTTGATTTCATAATTCGGGCAGCACACAAGCAGTAACTTAGTGTGACCCTGTCCGAATACGATGCCAATCTGATTTGAAATGGTTCAAGTAGAACCCAAGGTTGACAGAACCTCGGGGACTACGCCTGACTGATGAGCCTCAAGAAGGGCAACACCGGTCGTGGGCTGTCGAAGAGTTTTCGGCAACCTTGTGAGTAGTTTTCTTTATGAAATGGATCAAGTTGCAATCACGTGCCAGAACGTGTCTTGGAAAGTGGAGCCTAGATATTCGGTGAAGAACTTGTGTTAGCGCGGTTCTTCCTTTCAACCTGTAAAGGTATTCTCTTCAGTCATGAATGACTTTGGTGCGCTGAATTCAGACAAACATGTGCATGTTTCATGAGGCATCTGTATTACTAAGCAAAGCAATTTTTCACTCAATCGAATTTTAAATTGAACATTCGTCAAATTCCGAATAATTAGGGAAAGTTTGTAGCAGCTAAAATGTGGCAAAATATTAGACAGTGAAGTCGGGCGATGGATTCGTCTTGTTGATAGACGAACACGGCGCCACCCCGCTTGCTATCCGCAAATTGCCATAACTCAAAAAAGTACATTTGTCAGTCTACCGGCGAGCTGCATCTTTCTTTTGGCAGCGTACCAAGCGATCGACAAGCACATATCCAGTGTGCTGACCAGCGTGAGCGGTAGATTAGCCGATTTGCTGAATGAGGCTCAACTCGCACGGATTGGAAATCAAAAGAGATTCGAACATCGTGTGAATACGGTGGGCACCATCACAAAATCGCAACACGAAAATGAACATATCGGATTTTAATTGCTCTTTCGGCTGCATGGCGTCGTTGGAGTAGCCAGTGACAGAAGCTTTGTTAATTACATAAATATTTCGCAGGATGGATCAATGTATAGTCAGCATATACTTAACAGGGTAAGCTTCTAGAAATTTGGCAACTTACCAGGCTTCCATCTACCACTCGCTGCGCGAAAACAAAATGGAGTGGGATCTACGCACTCTGGTTGAACACCTGAATGTTGAACATCTTGCTATATATCAGACACACTTCGTACAGTGCATTGTGCGCTTATCGATCAGAGTGGATAATTAAAAAGTTTCGGTCCGTTTTTTCTCTTGTTTTGGTCTGTGTGATTGGCTTCTTGCTCCGCCCACTATGGTATATCAAAAGGCACGGTAGCTTTACACAGCCCTTTATGGAGACAAAGGAAACTCATTACAACTGTATTTATAGGGTAGTCACAGAGTGTTCCACAACGTCGTGCCAGAATCTCCGTGAGGGGCGAGAAGCGTCGAGTTTGAGATGCTCGATTCAGATTGGCTGGCACTCTGACCAATCAGGACATGCATTTGTTCAGTCCGTAGACCGAACTTGGGCCATGCGTCCAATTGATGTGATGTTCGGTTAATAAGGACGGTTACAATTTCTTTCCTAATGTTTGAATTTGGAGCAACGGTAGTTGAGCTAGTGATGCAGACGACAAAATCAACGGCGATTGGACAGAACATGGGAGAGCGGCAGGTTCCACAAGAAGCAAAAGATGTGTCTGAAAATCTGGTCCGCTCTCCTGTTAGTCTTCATTATATTTCTTTTGTTCACTTGTGCGCACATTTGCTATCGCAATATAGTTCGATGCTGCACAAAACGTAGAGGTCGAACACTAAGATTCTCCCGAAGCCACCAGGTAACATTTGACGGCGGCACATTAGGCACCTGTGCCCAGCGTGCGCGAACCACGCACAAGTGCGTCCTCAGAAGTAATGGGAGACATCACATGGATCGACACACCGGACAAACAAGAAAAAATCTGCAGTTCAGTGATATTCCGAGGGTAGCCAAGTTGAGTATATGTCATTGTTCGGGAAAATGATACTCCTGACGATTGGATTGCATCCAGTATTGTAAAACAAAGGAGCGCATTGGATGACAAGTATTGGATTACCTGTTTAAAGTCATTTCAAGCGAAACCACTCAGTTCCTCGTAAAGACGGCCTATTTGAAGGGAGGATACTTCCGGCTAAATTCTGTTGGATTGTTCTACCTCGAACAGAAGAGAAATGCCAGGAAGATCAACACGGCCGGAGCGAATCAAAGGAGGGGCACACACCCACATGCACGCAGGAAAACACTAATGCATTTGACAAATTTGATCAATAAACAGACTTGCACATCTGGACATGAGTTCCGAGGACTAAACCGCATCAATGGGCCGATGCAAGTGCTGGCCGAAATAGGTTAGCTCCCAGTCGCCTACATAACTCGCCAAAACTCTACTTTATATCCATTCTGTGCAGGCATTGAACAGTCCAGTGAGCTAAACCTCGTCTTTCTCGAACGCCTTAAAGTCAACTCGAGTGTCACGAAGCCTGATGATGAATGTAATCAAGGCTAATCTACCACGCAAAACCGACAACTTTATCAGAGGGTACCATAGGTAGCAATTTTCCGAAAGCAGTCTGTCAAACGTTTGAAAATCAGGGAACGTGTCCGTTGCTATGTGGCCTCCAAGTAATTGGTCCGTGACTGCGTTTTCATAATACTTGTGTTTCCAAATTCGATTGACTTGCTTTTCTTCAGAGTATCGAGTGTGATTTTTCTTCATCACAGGGAAGTTCCTTGTACTCATGTTGTCCTTCTCCAAATTGAATTGTCTGGGTCGAATAGTATTAAACTTGAGGGTTCACGTGATGGGCCTCAAAACGGAGGTAAACAAATAAAACGATTAAAATTTGTCGTGGAAACAAAAAATAAATAACTGGTGTAGTGACTTTGTCAAGAGAACTTAATAAATTGTCGTTTATTTCCTTGTTTCATGTTTTCCATCTAAATATCATCCTAGACATTGCCTTTTTCAGGACATCTCTCCGTGCTAGCCTTGCTGTTGACAAACTGCTAACAGGGCCATTATGAGTGGTATCATTTTGCAAACGGTGCATTAATTTGCTTCTGTGGGTATCAGGATTGCAAGCAGACCAAATAAGTAGTAGATGTGACAAGGTAAGAGTCAGTTCGTGGGCTAGTGAATACATCGGGGATAGAGTGCAGTACTACAATACTGCTGATGCGCACACTGTGGATGCTGTGGTTACGATCAACTCAAGATCCGGTGGAATTTTGGCTTCAGGCGCTCCCATTCCTACAAACATCATGATGTTACGATCCTCACGTAATTTGCCCAATAATGTAAAATTCCTTTGAGTGATAGAAATCACAAGCAAGAAGGGTATGTGCTCAAGGGAACCGGGAGGATACATAGTTCCAAATCCATCTTCACTATTTTCGTTACTCACTCAGCGATTTTATCAATGAGGGGATGTCAGAGTCACGATCCTACTTCAGCATCGATTGTCATGTAAATAGCTTGTTTGTTGTTTGTCACAATTCGACTGGAGCTCACATATTCGTGTTATGGCGATGCATCCGTTTGCTCGCAGTATTCTACATATCGTATCTTGTTGGATTTATACGTCATGCGGCGCCAATAGGATTTAGTGAATTCGAATTCGCGGATGGCATCGTTTGTAGTGATCCTGACACTGGATTTCAATGGCTTATATAAATGCTCTAAATTTGTCAGATAGGTGACAAAATGGCGGTTCCCACCAAGGATGAATTTTCCATATAGATATTAGTAAAACACATAAACGTGACGTGTCACTTGAACGTATAATCGTACAAAACGATGGAAAAGTATCTTGCAATTGGTGAATGACCATAGACAATAATGAAGTTAACCGTGGAATTCAGTTAGCCAAAAATATTTTCGGTCCACTGCTCTACCATTTGAAGTGGTCGGCAATGAGTTGCTCAAGCCCTCCTTCTGCATTCCCCTACTTATATACTCACCCGAAATGTAGAGTGGGGCTTCTGCAAATTAATCCGAAATGCCAATACAAACTGAATGAGAAATCCAGCAAAATGCTCAACATTAGTAAAATTGGGCAGCCCTTATAAACTCATTAGCGTTTATAGTCAGGGTTATGGCAAATATCATGAAAGTTAGAGAATCACGTGACGATAATTTTTAGATGAAAAGAACGCCTGATTCGAATGGTTTACATGTGGACGTCATGAACTGAGCGTCGTCGCATTTGAGCGATAGATATATGGCATAAAAACAGTAGACTGTGTAGAAAAAGTAGTGCCAACCTACCTCGCAGGAAAGTAGTGGGGACTGTGGGATGAGTAAACATTTTTAGATTAGACTTACCGCCTAATGAGAGTAAGTAGACTGGGGATGTTTGCTTTCCTTAGTTGAAAACAACACGAAGTAATTGGTATGACGAATCTTACTTTTTGCAGCGTCTTGTAGCACTGAAAAGATGGGTGGATTTGCGCGGAATTTCAACGGTTCCTATATACAAGATTTGGAGACTAGTAAACATGAAAATGTTCACCAAAAGGCTTACCCGCATGCACAGTTCCTTGGCGCTCTAAAACAGTTGAGATGTGTCGTGAGAGTAATTGGATTGATATGATTTCCTCAAATTTAGCAGAAAACTAATGATAGTTGGCAAACGGGAAGACTTAAACACTTGGTCTCTGAGCAGAAAGAACTTACGGTCATTAGAGTGCTCACTCTCATTTTAGCTGAAGCCGGTTTATGAATACCTTCAAGAATCTTTGAAGCTTTGAACGTTGGCAAGAATGTCACATTGGACAACAAATCTCGGATCTCCTAGTCCGAGCTTGCTTTACCTTCAGGATTTGGGCTATCCTTTTTAGTATTGAACGTCCTTAGTCTGTTTTGCCACCGACATGTCGTATGTATAAGATCGATATCCTATCGTATCACTTCCGTGCCTGATTTGAGGCCGGTTTGCAGCACATATATTTCGCAGGTAGTTCGAAACGCACGTGTGTGGGGTAGGTGCACATAGGTAAGCCTCTACCTACGGTGCAGTAACCGATTCTTTGTTCATCTCGCCAAAACGTCCATGGTTTACTAAGCCTGGTGACCGACGTTCAGATCGGAAATGACCTGCGGTGAATAGCACAAAACACGTACGTGGTATCGACACTTGGTCTAGAAGCAAAGCACAGGACAACAAATTATCGGAGATTTCGGAGACCCGGTGGTAAATTGCAAAATAAAATAAAACTACACAAACAGTCCATGTTCTTCCTCTTTTCGTTGATTTCAACTGACTGCACTCAACATACTATTCCGTCTCACCAGCAGCCATGTTTTCAACCGCGTTTATTGCTTAAGTTGCAACTTCACTTACATCGAGGGGAATTTTTACAGATGCTAGCAAAATTTCTCAATGCCAACATGTTGAACTATTGATCTACTGACTCCTGACGTGTCTACCGAAGTGGACGATTAGATTACTGACAAGTTCTCACAATAGGAGAGACATCTGCAATGCTCACACTGATTCGTTTCCTCGTTTTACCTGATATGATTTGGTCGTTCCCACTAGAGTTGGGTTGATCAAGTAAAAACACCATGTTTCTAACGCAGCTAAAAAATTTTCATTCGGTTGATCGTGTTTGTGGTGGCCGGATATTTCTCAAACCCACTATGGTACTGTACGGAATGTGCCACTTCTGCGTTGGTATTTTACTGAATTGCTCGTTTATGTTCTATCTCCACACAATTATTGGCACCCCTTTTAAATCCAATGGGCTCCAGGTTTCTAGAGATCTTTCTGTTGGTCGCTGCAGTGCTTTGGCATCTTTTTATGTAAAAATTGCGGTTGCTCAGCTGTTTTTTCTCTGTGCTGTTCTTGAGGAAACCGCAGGGGATTGGTAGAATACCACATTTTCACAAATTTATACATAGGAATCAGTGCGAAATTAACGGAAAGTGAGGTAAGCAACTACAAGGCAATGCCCCTTTTTATTATCGGACAAATTGTGAACGAATGTCTCCCTTCACCGAAATGTTCAGTAGCCACCTAACCCACAGGCAGTTGATATACCACAGACTATAATAAACTCCTCAGGTGGAATCATTCCTATGAACTCAAAGGGGTGTCAACAAACAAGGAGATGGGCGAGATTTCCATGGGGATTTGGCAATTCACAGCTAGATGTCTGCCTGGATATCAAGTACGTTTACATAACAGTGACTCATATCGCCTATCGCGAAGGCAAGTTCGTTGATAAGCTGAACGTCTCTAACTTGTTGGATCAGCCCCAACGTTTAGTTAGAACGCGGCTGNGTCACCTATCGCGCAGGCAAGTTCGTTGATAAGCGGAATGTTTCTGACTTGTTGGATCAGCCCCAACGTTGAAAGGCTAAACGCTGCACCATTCCTCCTTGTACGCTTCACATCCACTGTTGAGACCGCAGGTGACCAAATTTAAACTGCCAGAAGATGTTTTTCCACAGTACGTACCCGGTGCTGAAATGCCTGATGAAGTGAGCGACAAAGCGGTGGATATAGTAACAGTCAATTTGCCAAATCCGCATGTATATGAGCCCATTAGATCAGTGCTGAAAATCCGTTAGCTGCATTGTGGTGACAATGTTGAAATTTCTGGGCAAACTGGGGACAAAATAGCGCTTTTATGGATCTGTTGAACCACCAGTAACCCAGGAGGAAATTTATACGTTATGAACGGATTCGTACTTCAAGCAAACTGGGTATCCTATGGTTGAAGACTGGTAGGAGTTTGACATAACTTTATATATCTGATCTCATCCATTCGGAGGTTATAACGCCAGCGAATGAAAGTCTGATACGCCTGTGATACTTTCAAGCTAATTAAAACTAATGGTCTATCCGACGGATTAAATGTTTTACCTGAGTCTAGTTCGCGTTGATAATGCTTCTACCGAGATTCGTGAGTGAACAAATACTTCTATTTTACGTTTTCTTCGTGGTAAGCGAACTAAGATCTTGTGAACCCGAAGGATATATCAACTTTTAAAAATGCTACGCTGCATGATCATAAAATGAGTGACCATGTGAAGGGTACGTAACTATATTACCGGAAACGTCTCTTGTGACAACTCAGTATTGCGGGCATTTTAGCAGAAATACCATTAGAAAAAGCATTGCTTGGGGCAGTCATTTGACATAGTTATCAGCATGTCGGCCACGCACAATTAAGTCTGCCACTTATGCCACAAATCGTGATGCTTCAACTGACAAAGTTATTCACATGAATGAAGTGGCTTTGAACAGACCTATACTTGAATATGGTTAACGTACTCCGAATCAAATCAAGGACTGCAAAAGAAATTTGACAAAACTCGCATGATTTCGACACATTTGGATAAGAACAACTCTGAGGTCATTTACTGTGGGGATCGGTACCTAGCACTATCAGAATAAACCCGCTAACGTTGAAGCCGAGGATATCATCCTTTGATCAGTGGGTGTATACACCACCTCTAACTGTGTATTAGTATGTATTTGTTAGAGTAACCATCAACTCGACAGCATAGTTTTCCGTCTTCTTGGTCATCGACAGGGCGCAAAATCCAAGCAATTCCTGACAAGCCGGAAAGGCTGTTTGTACTTTTTCGTTGCCAAACCCATGATGATAACCGATGACAAAAATGTGAGCTATTTAAAATGGGTTGAAAATTTGGTAGAACAGTTGATCGAGTTAGCATCACGCAGACCGTCTCAACTAATATGCTCGGGCCTCACTAAACCAGCAGTATCTTGTCATCGCGCAATCAATCATAGTTGGCGGGTTGGGGCGGTGCCTCATCAGTTATGTAGATCCTGTGGCCAGAGATATTTGTTGTGCATGACACTCGGTCATCGGTATGCAGTCATCTTCAATCCTCGGGTGATTTTGTCAAGATTGGACAAACCGTGATATGAACGTTTCGTAAGGGATGAACAAGATGGTGTATATTGCTCAACTCAGTGGATGACAGAAACGCTGTTTGCCCAACTTGTGTCACATACGATTTGTATATGAGACCGCTTTGTCCATAAGGTCAAAGGAAGCACCATAGCTGTGGACTAGGTTCATAGGCATTGAAGGTTGATCTTGCTCTCAGCTTACGCCGAACTGACTTACCTACAAAGGCAATGGGATTAAAAGCATTAAAGTTTGATCAACTCTCGAATCTGCTTTAACATTCAGCACGGCTAAAAAATCATCAACATTAATTTCCTGCTTTTGGACACGTATGACTGTAGCGATCAAGGGTTTTGAAATATAATTCGATTATATGCCTTGAGAAAAACTCTTTTATTTGGTTGTGAGCGAAATAAATCCTGCAGGTTAGAAGCTAATTGCGGGGACTGTTCTAACAGTGGCAAACAGCGGGGCTGATTTCAACACACGGGGGACCTTGTTTCGATTTTGATCAGAGCTTGGTGCTGAATGTTCGACATTGATTCTGGGTTTGTGACAAATAGGTCTGTTCATGGACAAAGCAAACGAAACAGCCAGTGGCCCTTTCTAATGGGTGCATAGTGGGGAAACGAGATGTACAATTCAACACAAAACCTACGTGACCGAGTGGGGGCCGCTGAAATATAGTGCATTGTTTTTTGTAAATGACAGCGCATCGACAGCCAAACTCCATGCTTTCAGACCCATCGTAATTAGAATCATTTGTTTTGCCCGCAAAAGTGCCCCAGAGACAGGCTGGAAAGGATCAATATGCACTTATTTCCCGTAGACCAAAGAGATATTGTTAATTAAGTGAGGTAATTATTTGTTTCCCTATACCTCGGGCTAATTCATTGCCCTTCCGGTGATTGCTGAAGTTTCAGGACAGACCTGTTCTATTTTATACAAAGTCGACTCCACATCAACCGTTTCTTTATGGCCGATTTATTGACATTCTTTTCTGGGCTTGTTTTTGAACTTTTGCCCCACTTTGAACTGAATAACATTTTAATTTGTCCGATAGCACACTGCCCTTTCTGTGCCATCCTGTGTTGCTTAATGCCCAAGGTGAAATCTAACCGTAAGCCTTTCCTTGATTCTGCTCACGAGTTACTGTTACTTTCTCATAGAATCACGGTCTACCTGTCTATACTGTCTGCCAACAACCAATTCAATATATTATTCACTGCCCAGCTGCGACTACTGAACAAACGCAGCTGACGTTCGTAGAACTCGACTCCGACGCAATTATTACCGACCGTCCGTCGGTGAATCAGACTACAGGTTACCCGCCAGGTAGGACACCTAGATCATGTGTTTACACTAATTAACCAATTCCGTGCTTTAAGATCAAGGCCTTAGCACAGGACAGTAGTGATATCGTCCGCAGGTGCTTTGTGTACTGCGTGATGTGCTTCGAAATGCATATCATTGTCCTTTAGTTGCGCCCATGTGAGTTTGGTGTGCGAATTCGCCGTGGTAAAGTAGCTGTTATTTTGTTCGCCAGATTTTCGATTCTTTTTGACAGATGTAATAAAACAGACATTTTGTTGCAAATTTGATGCTCGCTATGCAAGCTGTTTTGAGGGCTTCAGACGGTCATTCCGAGCCGCTGTAGGCCATCAATTGATAAGTCCCAACAGAGTCAGCAAATGACACTGGCTTATGGGTTATTGGCCCGCCAGTCGTGGTCACCCACCGGGCGATGACGGTGCATTGAAAATTCCACGGACAAGTTAAAATTCCATGGCAGACAATCGCGCCAACCATCTACGCTGAGTAGCCTATTCCTTCATCCCATAAACATCTGATGTGTTTAGGATGCATTTCACCTAACATGGAGACCACCATTCGTTGAAAATAAATGGATTGATCAGCGTTGGTCAGGTCCCTCCGTTTACAACCACTCCGCATCGCTAAGTAATAATTTCGTAATATGACTCACCTGCATCGAGAAACTCTTTGACTTGGTAGGGAACAGGTGAACAGGAAAG
Source organism: Opisthorchis viverrini (assembly GCF_000715545.1). Classification (NCBI taxonomy): domain Eukaryota; kingdom Metazoa; phylum Platyhelminthes; class Trematoda; order Opisthorchiida; family Opisthorchiidae; genus Opisthorchis; species Opisthorchis viverrini. The sequence continues at coordinate 75,011 of NW_008752251.1, read as the reverse complement.
ACAATTGGCTGTGTTGATTTAGAACCCGAAAATCAACAGGGTTTGTAGTTGTGAGAAAATGGTGAACAGTTCATATTCTGCATTGAGAACTACTTGTGTACATTGAGAGTAATTTTATTTCTTTGATGAAATCAGGCTAATGAGACCCGGGCTGTGGATTGATCCAAAAGTTCGATTTGCGTGATTGGAAGGTAGAAACTGTCGGTGTTTAGTCAACATTGTTGATACAAAACAGCCCTCGGCGATACTTCGTAAGCATCTTGAAGATAAGGAAAGGCCATACATAAGGGTTGCGGGCTTTCTACGGCACCCACGCATCTCTTCCACAGTGACAGTACAGTGTGCGCTGCCGGATGGCACTAACTGAGCATCTATCAATACAACTACTAGTAAGTGGTAAGTACTCAAGAGTGGAAAATCACAAATTAGCAAGATGTTCGCAAAACACTTAAACATGTCCACAGTTGGGACACATTGTCACCAAGCCCATGCAGATTCAAGGACGCTCTAAAGAAGATATCGTTACAGTGCATACTTGCGTCCCGTGGTCAGTACCACTTCCAAAATCTGTCTGCATGTGGTCGTCTAAATCTGATTAGATGTTTGCAGATGAAGTTCCGCTCAGTATTTTGATTAGTGCGCTTGATGCGCCACGCAACCGTACATTGGACATCGAAATCAAGTTCACTGACAAGCGGTCTCCAGGGCTAAGCGATGTCAAGCCAGATGGACCATCGATAATTGATGCGGACCCAAGGTGGTTTCCTGTTGCAGTGAAAACAATAGAACGAGCCCAGTTCGACCTCATATATAGATCATTCCGTGAAATATACTCTGTAAATCCTGGTAAATTCGTTTTTCATGAACAGATGAGACTAGACAGCTCTTGTGTTGCTGGCACTGTCAGACACAAACTATTACCGGAATTCCTTTAGTGATCATACGCTGAATCTGTGATTTTTTCAGTCATTTTTTGGCAAACTTGTGTCTTCCCACCAACGGCAGGAAAACGGCCAATGTGTTAAAAAAGAGGATATTAGTTCGTTATGTACTACTCATAAGGTTTCTGAAAATCCGTCGACAGCCCATTAGCGGTTTCGCCCTTTTGGGGCTCATCAGGTAGGCGTAGTGCCCGGGTTTCCGTCTACCTTCTGTTTTACTTATGTTCTTTTCTAAGCTGTATCCAAGCTGTATTTTGGCCACTGTTCCTCAACACTTGATTCTGCTCACGAGTTACTGTTACTTTCTCATAGAATCACGGTCTACCTGTCTATACTGTCTGCCAACAACCAATTCAATATATTATTCACTGCCCAGCTGCGACTACTGAACAAACGCAGCTGACGTTCGTAGAACTCGACTCCGACGCAATTATTACCGACCGTCCGTCGGTGAATCAGACTACAGGTTACCCGCCAGGTAGGACACCTAGATCATGTGTTTACACTAATTAACCAATTCCGTGCTTTAAGATCAAGGCCTTAGCACAGGACAGTAGTGATATCGTCCGCAGGTGCTTTGTGTACTGCGTGATGTGCTTCGAAATGCATATCATTGTCCTTTAGTTGCGCCCATGTGAGTTTGGTGTGCGAATTCGCCGTGGTAAAGTAGCTGTTATTTTGTTCGCCAGATTTTCGATTCTTTTTGACAGATGTAATAAAACAGACATTTTGTTGCAAATTTGATGCTCGCTATGCAAGCTGTTTTGAGGGCTTCAGACGGTCATTCCGAGCCGCTGTAGGCCATCAATTGATAAGTCCCAACAGAGTCAGCAAATGACACTGGCTTATGGGTTATTGGCCCACCAGTCGTGGTCACCCACCGGGCGATGACGGTGCATTGAAAATTCCACGGACAAGTTAGAATTCCATGGCAGACAATCGCGCCAACCATCTACGCTGAGTAGCCTCTTCCTTCATCCCATAAACATCTGATGTGTTTAGGATGCATTTCACCTAACATGGAGACCACCATTCGTTGAAAATAAATGGATTGATCAGCGTTGGTCAGGTCCCTCCGTTTACAACCACTCCGCATCGCTAAGTAATAATTTCGTAATATGACTCACCTGCATCGAGAAACTCTTTGACTTGGAAGGGAAAGGTGGACAGGAAAGACAATTGGCTGTGTTGATTTAGAACTCGAAAATCAACGTGGTGTGTAATTGTGAGGAAATGGTGAACAGGTCATATTCTGCATTGAGAAGTACTTGTGTACATTGAGACTAATTTTATTTCTTTCATGAAATCAGGCTAATGATACCGGGCTGTTGATTGATTCTAAAGTTCGATTTGCGTGATTGGAAGGTAGAAACTGTCGGTGTTTAGTCAACATTGTTGATACAAAACAGCTCTCGGCGTTACTTCGGAAGCATCTTGAAGATGAGGAAGGGCCACACATAAGGCTTTTGCGGGCTTTCTACGACACCCGCGCATCTTTTCCACAGTGACAATACAGTGTACTTTGCCGGATGGCACTAACTGAGCATCTATCAATACAAATATTAATAAGTGGTAAGTACTCAAGATTGTGAAATCACAAATTAGCAAGATGTTCGCAAAACACTTAAACATGTGCACAGTTGAGACACATTGTCACTAAGCCCACGCAGATTCACGGACGCTCTAAAGAAGATATCGCTACAGTGCATACTTGCGCCCCGTGGTCAGTACCACTTCCAAAATCTGATTAGATATTTCAGATGAAATTCCGCTTAGTATTTTGATTGGTGCGCTTGATGCGCCACGCAACCGTACACTGACATCGAAAATCAAGTTCACTGACAAGCGGTCTCCAGGGCTAAGCGATGTCAAGCCAGATGGACCATCGATAATTGATGCGGGCCCAATGTGGTTTCCAGTTGCGGTGCAAACAATAGAACGAGCCCAGTTCGACCTCATATATGGATCATTCCGTGGAATATACTCTGTAATTCCTGGTAAATTCGTTTTTCATGAACAGATGAGACTAGACAGCTACTCTTGAGTTGCTGGCACTGTCAGACACGAAGTATTTCCAACATTCCTTTAGTAAGCATACTTTGGATGTGATGTTTTCCAGTCATTTTGCTGGCAAATCTGTGCCATCCTACCAACGGCAGGAAAACAGCCAATCAGTTAAAAAAGAGGATGTTAGTGTGTAATGTACTACTCATAAGGTTTCTGAAAATCCGTCGCCAGCCCACTACCGGTTTCGCCCTTTTTGGGGCTCATCAGGTAGGCGCAGTCCCCGGGTTTCCGTCAACCTTATGTTTTACTTGGATATTAGTTTCTTTTCTAAGCTTCATCCAAGCTGCATTTTGGCCACTGGTCGTCAACAGAAATCCGAGGTGCATTTACAAATTAGATAAAGAGGTGTTCATGAGGTTATTGTGACTTCCATCACTTGACGTGTTTTAAAACAGAAACTTTTGGGAATTTTCACACTACTCACTTATTGGCGAAACCTCTTTCCAGTCTTTAATAGAAGAGCAAAGCACATACGTCGATGACTCCCGTTGAGCGGTGACGGTGATCAATATGAAAATCAGGATGTACACATGAACGCCGGATGGATCTCTCACCGAAGACATTTATTACCAACCAAGTGAAAGATTCGTAGCTGGTCTATATTTCTAACTTGGGGCGTTAGATTAACGTTGTAGTATTTTCCCCCAGTGACATATAACAAATAGAATAAGAAACCTTGGAGATTAACGCCGAACGATTAGCCAAAATTCACTCAGAATGAAATCGAGCACAAAACGAACAACAGCATTCAGACAACCAAAAGGGATTCCATTGTTTGCGTGATGTCTTTATTGAACTCATTCTGGACGCACCGGAAAATGTGGACAATATTGCACGAAAGACGTGGGCGGAAGCACAGAACTCACAAGCTACATGAGCTGAAAACCAAATTTGTTGGAAATGTGGAAACGTGATCACTGACATTCTTGTGGTTAAATGCATAGCTCTGTCGTACAGTTAATCAGTTTCCGGCGGACTGCAGTTGAACGGGAAATCTTCAATCAAAGGAAGTACCAAGCTCAGCGTCACACAGCCTTATTCGACTGTCTCATAAAGTCGAAAGACTGATGCCTTCGAAGTCTAATTCATGTATTATGGGTAGAATCGATGCCTGATTTGGGCAAATGTTTGAATGCCTGTGCAGCTTGATTTTCTACACCGTCATCTCGAAGATGAAAGACTCTGCTCGATATTGTTTTGCAGCTTGGAGACTCTGATGTGTCAAACAAGCTGCCCCTGATCCGGCTGCATTTAACTATTTCATCAAGGTTTCCAATTACCACTGGAAATCTGGTATAATGACATAAATAGCCCACACCCATCTTCGTCACGTGACCCGCATCTATCGGGAAACACATCTCGTGCCCCACATCTACAGCTGAAGAATGCAACGAAACTTCTGGCCTACTTGTGCAGTTTACGCACAGCAAAAATTTAGATCGCCAATGTTAAACGACACCACAGTGCAAAATTTCAGACGAGGTGAGCAGACCGAGTGACAAACCCACTCGCTGTCTTTAGGGTTCGACGACGGAGGAGGGGAACTGTTGTGAATGTGAGCGTGTGAAGCGACCTACCTTGAATCACTGCAACGCTGTATCCATACACTGAAGATAAACATTTGTGAGATGGAAAAACATCATCCATTTGATACATTTTTATGACCGAATCAATTTGTAAATTTCATCACTTCAAGACTATAATTGGGTGCGTGGACCGCATGGCTACTTTCATGGTATCCAAAAAAAGAGAGCTTCTGGAAACAAACACCACGTAGCCATGCGAGTACGTGATCTCCAAAGCACTTGGGGAAAGAATACCATCTAAAAGTGTATTTTACTTAGTACGGTCTTAGATTTTGATGACCTTTGTATTCCATCTTTTCTCACTCACACATGCAAGAATGGAAAATACCATCTAAGAGTGGACGCCTTTTGGCAGTACATCACAATTTAAACTTTCGTCTCAAGTTAAGCGTTCAACCGATCAACCGTTAACCCTTGTGCATGTGACGAAAAATTTCAACTAGAAGCGTTCAAATGAGTTGACATATAATTTCTATCCAAATTTCATTTGAAGCTTTTCCGTGTACACCAGGAACCGCCAACCATTCAAGTTTTGAACAACGTGAGAACCTGACAATGCTACTCATTACTATATTTTACAGTCTTGGATTTTGATGACCTTTGTATTCCATCTTTTCTTACTCACACATGCTAGTGAAGATAATCAAATAACAACGATGAGCTGTTTTAGAATGCATGATGATGCCATGTAGCAAGAGCTGGAAAGTTTCGGGATGCAAACTCAAGCCGTCGTTGCCCTCGCATGCAATTGAAGGCGAATATTACTACGGTACCAACGTGCCCGAATGCGGTTGAAATTTTCTGGACGTTCACGGAAATTCAAGTGGAGGATTGAAATCATTCATTCTTAAAACGCCGACGAGATATTCACTTTCATTTGAAATGGCTTCTAAACTCTTATTTCGTGTTTGCTATTAAAGAACGTACCGACGGAGAGCTTAACTCCCGTTCAACGCTACTGATCAGAGATACTATAAAGTTTGACACGAGTTGTAGAATGGGATGTAAACATCTATTCCTGATTGGGTTGGTTGCCCAGTTTGTCTGAATTGGCGGGTGAGAAATTGCAAAATTTGTATGCTCAAACGATTTGCCCCGGAAACCTCTTATGTCGTCACCCTTATCTACCTAATTAGAGTTATTTAGCAGTAGCAATTTGTGTTTCAGCTGACACTCTGGTAAACTCACAAGTAGCGGGCAAATTGCTGTAAGAACGAATGGTTGCCTGTTAAAGCCTCTCGAGTGCAGTTACTATTTTCGTTGAATGAATAGAAAGTTATGACGGCCAATCAGTCAGATGGGTACATTGTTGGTTGAAATTTTCCACACGAATGCTTCAGTATTACTAAGAATCCTGTGTTACCAAGATTACCTGGGCCCTGGTGATCTTAATGCTGGTTGGCGTACCAGAGAGAA